>NC_134273.1:18636933-18689433 GCF_031893055.1 Leptodactylus fuscus | reverse complement strand
CCACAAACATGGACCTGTGCCAGAAGAGAGCTTGTGTATAAATTCTGGGCAGCAGACAAGTACTCGATGCCAGTGCTGAAGGTGACCACATGTAATGCCCTTGTGGTGGCTTCTCAGTGACACTATCAACAAATGTAACCTAATGTGATTTATATGTGAGCCGGGTATAACAGAGCAGAGCGGCTCCTGATATATGGACAGTGTATAATTCCTGAAATTACACTTTGTAATCCCGCTCTTCTCAGTAAGTAGTCTGCCATTACTCCTCCATCAGGCTCTCACTGAAATCCTCTGCGGTCACTGTCATAGAGAAAGGGATTAATCCTATGGTAGCCGGACACAGAGTAGAAATCCCAAAGTCATCTGTCAAATGGCGGCAAGTACACAGGCTGGAACCCAGCTTTCTGACTTCTGAATGTCTGTCTATCTATCTATCTATCTATCTATCTATCTATCTATCTATCTATCTATTTATCCATCTATCTATCTATCTATCTATCTATCTATCTATCTTATCTATTTATCTATAATCTATCTATCTATCTATCTATCTATCTATCTATCTATCATCTATATCTATCTAATAATCTATCTATCTATCTATCTATCTATCTATCTATCTATCTATCTATCTATCTATCTATCTATCTCCTATCTATCTATCTATCTATCTATCTATCTCCTATCTATCTATCTATCTATCTATCTCCTATCTATCTATCTATCTATCTATCTATCTATCTATCTATCTCCTATCTATCTATCTATCTATCTATCTATCTCCTATCTATCTATCTATCTATCTATCTCCTATCTATCTATCTATCTATCTATCTATCTATCTATCTATCGTTCGATCCATCTATTATCTATCTATCTATTTATCTATAATCTATCTATCTATCTATCTATCTATCTATCTATCTATCTATCTATCTATCTATGTACAGTATCTATCTATCTCCTATCTATCTATCTATCTATCTATCTATCTATCTATCTATCTATAATCTATCTAGCTATCTATCATCTATCTATTTATCTATAATCTATCTATCTATCTATCTATCTATCTATCTATCTATCTATCTATCTATCCATCCATCCATCCAGCCAGCCAGCCAGCCATTATCTATCTATCTATCTATCTATCTATCTATCTATCTATCTATCTCTCTCTCTCTCTCTCTCTCTCTCTCTATCTATCTATCTATCTATCATCTATCTATCTATCTATCTATCTATCTATCTATCTATTATCTATCTATCTATCTATCTATCTATCTATCTATCTATCAATCATCTATCTATGTATCTATTATCTGTCTATCTATCTATCTATCTATATACATATCTTTTCATTTACTATGTATCTATCCACCCATCTATCTAGTTATCTATCTGGAAAACTAATCAGCATAAAAAAACATATACCTAAGAAAACTTGTGGATCTCATAGACTGTAATGGGGTCCATGTGGTTTCCTCTCAGTTTCCACATGAAAAACAACGCTGCTTGCAGGACTTTTCTCTTTGCATTTTTCATGGGGAATGGAAAGGCCCAAACGCAGATGTGAACTGGGCCTAAGCTATCCAACTGCCGGATCTTTCCACTGGCATCTACCATATAAAGACAGTCGGGAGACTCCCAAACACATAAAACCAATGGAATCGATGAGTTTGGTCAATATTAATCCTCCTGCCCTCTCTTATGGTTTACTGTCTTGTACACCTGTAATAAAAGCAAACTGTACCCAAACAGTTGCTTATTATAGGGATCATAGCTAGGATAAGATAAGATAAGATAATCCTTTAATAGTCCCACCATGGGAAAATTCAGTGTATATGTTGATATGCAAATCGCTACAAATGCAAAATGGACCCTGGAACCTATAGATCTCTTTACTGCTCTCTACTGCCACCTATGCCCAGGGCTGGGAAGCCTCAACGTCAAGGTCTTTAAACCAAAGACAATGGTCTTACAGTCCTATGAAAAAGTTTGGGCACCCCTATTAATCTTAATCATTTTTAGTTCTAAATATTTTGGTGTTTATAACAGCCATTTCAGTTTGATATATCTAATAACTGATGGACACAGTAATATTTCAGGATTGAAATGAGGTTTATTGTACTAACAGAAAATGTGCAATATGCATTAAACCAAAATTTGACCGGTGCAAAAGTATGGGCACCTCAACAGAAAAGTGCCAGTAATATTTAGTAGATCCTCCTTTTGCAAAGATAACAGCCTCTAGTCGCTTCCTGTAGCTTTTAATCAGTTCCTGGATCCTGGATAAAGGTATTTTGGACAAACAATTCAAGTTCAGTTAAGTTAGATGGTCGCCGAGCATGGACAGCCCGTTTCAAATCATCCCACAGATGTTCAATGATATTCAGGTCTGGGCACTGGGATGGCCATTCCAGAACATTGTAATTGTTCCTCTGCATGAATGCCTGAGGATTTGGAGCGGTGTTTTGGATCATTGTCTTGCTGAAATATCCATCCCCGGCGTAACTTCAACTTCGTCACTGATTCTTGAACATTATTCTCAAGAATCTGCTGATACTGAGTGGAATCCATGCGACCCTCAACTTTAACAAGATTCCCGATGCCGGCATTGGCCACACAGCCCCAAAGCATGATGGAACCTCCACCAAATTTTACAGTGGGTAGCATGTGTTTTTCTTGGAATGCTGTTTCTTTTTGGACGCCATGCATAACGCCTTTTTTTATAACCAAACAACTCAATCTTTGTTTCCAAAATGAAGTTGGCTTCTCCAAATGTGCTTTTGCATACCTCAGGCAACTCGGTTTGTGGTGTACGTGCAGAAACGGCTTCTTTCTCATCACTCTCCCATACAGCTTCTCCTAGTGCAAAGTGCGCTGTATTGTTACCGATGCACAGTGACACCATCTGCAGCAAGATGATGCTGCAGCTCTTTGGAGGTGGTCTGTGGATTGTCCTTGACTGTTCTCACCATTCTTCTTCTCTGCCTTTCTGATATTTTTCTTGGCCTGCCACTTCTGGGCTTAACAAGAACTGTCCCTGTGGTCTTCCATTTCCTTACTATGTTCCTCACAGTGGAAACTGACAGGTTAAATCTCTGAGACAACTTTTTGTATCCTTCCCCTGAACAACTATGTTGAACAATCTTTGTTTTCAGATCATTTGAGAGCGGGCTGTCCATGTTCGGCGACCATCAAACTTAACTGAACTTGAATTGTTTTGTAGAAAGAAATGGTCCAAAATCCCTTCATACAGGATCCAGGAACTGATTAAAAGCTACAGGAAGCGACTAGAGGCTGTTATCTTTGCAAAAGGAGGATCTACTAAATATTAATGTCACTTTTCTGTTGAGGTGCCCATATTTTTGCACTGGTCAAATTTTGGTTTAATGCATATTGCGCATTTTCTGTTAGTACAATAAACCTCATTTCAATCCTGAAATATTACTGTGTCCATCAGTTATTAGATATATCAAACTGAAATGGCTGCTGCAAACACCAAAATATTTAGAACTAAAAATGATTAAGATTAATAGGGGTGCCCAAACTTTTTCATAGGACTGTATGTGGATCTTACACTTAAAATCCAAACATTACTGAGAATCCATTAGAGTCATGTACAGACCTAGTCTGCGAAAGAGTCTGACATATAAATTGCAGATTTAGGTTAGTGACTAGCACAGAAATGAAAGTCTATGGAGCAGGGCATAAAGGATGGGGTATTAGAGTCGGCTCCGATGCTAAATACCTGGAGTATATTTGTAAGATTTAATGCACTCGTCACATCATTAAGAAAGTTTTTTGCTTCATTACCCTACAGAACAGAGGTGCACAAAATTGCACTTAAATTTAATGATGTAATAATACGCGGCTTTGTAAGAGACATTCGGCTGAATATGTTCCATTTTAAGTAGGAAGGAGCATTTACGTTCTTCCGCAGATGCTTGCACTTCAAGATATTTTCTGAATGGAAAAATAGTAGCTTTATATTACCCGGAGGCGAAAATGATGATTGAAACAAGACGGAACAAAACACCTACTAGAAACAGTGTTGGCAATGAGAAGGTGACCCCTTCCAAATGTCCCCTTTCGTACTTAGGCTTATAAATATGCAGGCCATTTTGTTATTAAAGGCTTTTTTAGTACATTCATCCCGTTGGTCATTTGTTCCACGGACCTGTGAGCGAAGACCTCTACCCTCCCACTGATACCAACTGATCAGTCCAGATCAATGCGCGGATTCTGCTGCCACCTTCTTCTTTGATGCTCTCCACTGGTGTTGTGACCACTTCACAACACCCAAAGGTGAGGGACCAACTGGTCCATTTTCCATTCAATTCACATTGCTCTGAAATTTGCATATGCTAACAGATCTACACTACAGCACACTCGCTGTTTTCTCCCATTTTTGTCTCCAGTTCAACTCAATGGAAAATCTCTCAAGATTGGCCTAGTACTATGAGGTCTGTCTCAAGCTTGGCCTAGTACTATGAGGTCTGTCTCAAGCTTGGCCTAGTACTATGAGGTCTTTCTCAAGCTTGACTTAGTACTATGAAGTCTTTCTCAGGCCTGACTTAGTACCTTGAGGTCTTTCTCAAGCTTGACTTAGTACTATGAGGTCTTTCTCAAGCTTGACTTAGTACTATGAGGTCTTTCTTAAGCTTGAATTAGTACTATGAGGTATTACTCAAGAATGACTTAGTACTATGAGGTCTTACTCAAGCTTGGCCTAGTATTATGAGGTCTTTCTCAAGAATGACTTAGTAATATGGGGTCTTTCTCAAACTTGACTTAGTACTATGAGGTCTTTCTCAAGCGTGGCCTAGTACTTTGAAGTCTTTCTCAAGAATGACAGTACTATGGGCTCTTTCTCAAGTTTGGCTTAGTACTATGAGGTCTTTCTCAAGCTTGAATTAGTACTATGAGGTCTATCTCAAGCATGGCCTAGTACTTTGAAGTCATTCTCAAACTTGACTTAGTACTATGAGGTCTTTCTCAAGTTTGTCCTAGTATTATGAGGTCTTTCTCAAGAATAACTTAGTACTATGGGGTCTTTTCAAGCTTGACTTAGTACTATGAGGTCTTTCTCAAGCTTGGCCTAGTACTATGAGGTCTTTCTCAAGCTTGGCCTAGTACTATGAGGTCTTTCTCAAGTTTGAGAAAGGACCCCTTGAGTTGGGCCAAAACATTGCACATTTTGGGTGAAAAAAGGGATCCACCACTGTTCATTAAAATAGGAATGGTGCCTCACTTTGTTGTTATTATTTGTCTGGAACTTTAACTGAAAAAAGGTTCCCCCACTGTTCACTGAACCTTGATTTTTATTTTTACTTGAGTCTGAGGTATATGGCCATATTAATGGCCATCATTGTTAGGCCCGGTTCACATCTGCGTTCAGGCCATTCCGTTCCCTTATTCACATAAATTAGGCGGAGAGAAAAGTCCTGCAAGCAATACTTCTGTCTCCGCGTTTTTCATGCGTAAACCACACGGACCCCATTATAGTCTATGGAGTCCATGGGTTTCCTTAGGTAACTGCTTTTTTATGGATTAGGTTTCCATTTGGTGGGTCCCCAAGCAGACTCCTGGAACGGAAACCAAACGCAGATGTGAAGTGGGTCTTAAGGTATCTATTTGGACTTTGCTTTTGACTTTAGCTCCTATGTTCTTGAAGAGAACAATATTATGACTTATGGACACTAGATTTTAAGGACACGTTGATCCAGGGTTTTATACTGACTGCCAGATTGGAGTCGGGAATTTTTTTTTTCCCCTGGAATGGACCTTATGGGGTTTTTTTTGCCTTCCTCTGGACCAACACTGTAAGGGACTGTAGGGTTATAGGTTGGACTTGATGGACTGATGTCTTCATCCAACCCCATCTACTATGTAACTATGTAACTATGTTATCTACTGCCTTGATGACAGTTCCCGGAGTTACAATACTGCTCCAACTGGTTCAGGCCACAATGACAATGTGTACACAAAGTAACAATATCTCAGTGCGTGAAATTCCGATTTCTAAAATAACGTCCATTCCGCTTATATAAACATGCGTAGGGAAGAATAGACAAGGGAAGGGAAGGGTGTTTTCTTTCCAACATGGAAGACACATTTTGTCTGATTTTCACCAAAGATAAACACAAGTCGGGGACAGTGATGGACAAGATGGATGATTCTCCCATTTCTTAAAGTGTTCCTGCTGCTGTAATTTACAGACACTTTATCATGTGCACTAAAGTGGTGTCTCACCCACAAGATAAATCAAGGAAAGCAGCGAGCGGCCAGGCGGAACAATCTGACTTTGAAAAGAGGGTAAGTCATTCCGTCTTTCTACACGTCCCAGTTAGGTGGATTGACTTGTACCTACTAATTATTGCTGGAACAATATGTGGTTGGTGAAAATTGAAAGGTAACCTTAATATAAACTGTTGATAAATGGGACACCTTACAGCTGTGTGTGACAGATAACTACAAGGGAACGGACAAGATAAGGCGGCCAAAAACAATTTTCTCTTGTGATTATTTTTTTTTTTCTTTAGCCATCAGCAACTGAGTGTTTTATATATGATGATTCGAGACCCAGGCAAAGGCTCCTTCTAACCAATACCAAGATGAAGGAAATGACCGAAAGTGAAGCAATAACACTAATGGCTGCATATTAGCAGCAATCTAAGACACGGTGCACATAGAGAATTGGAAACCAAAAAATATCACATCCAAAAAAAGCATGACTATAGAGCGAAGCGGCCTGCGTTAGTTGAATTGAAAATGATAATGTATTTTTTCAGAGTTTTTTTCAGTAAAAGAAGGTAAGGTCATTTAAAGTAAGCTTCAAATTGTATGGAGCCATAGGACGGCATCTATAGAAGCCTATGGAGTGGAGCCATTGGACGACATTTATAGAAGTCTATGGAATGGAGCCATTGGACGGCATCTATAGAAGTCTATGGAGTCGAGCCATTGGACGACATCTGTAGAAGTCTATGAAGTGGAGCCATTGGACGGCATCTATAGAAGCCTATGGAGTGGAGCTATTGGACGGCATCTATAGAAGTCTATGGAGTAGAGCAATAGTATGAAATCTATAGAAGTCTATGGAGCCTACTATGTCCATATAGATGATTCTGCCTCAAAGTCAGTGCTCTATTCTGGCTGTTTTCAATGGGAGGAAGAAATAAAAACAGGAGACTGAAAAATAAGAATCATGTTGCCAATGCTTGTTGAGCCAGAGTTTATACTGATGCCGAGATTTGGAGTCAAGAAAAAACTTTTTTTCACCTGAGTTGGGACAATTGGCATTTGCCTCATGGGGGAAGGGGTTTGCCTTCCGTCTGGATCAACAATGTAGGGTTATAGCTTGGACTTGATGGACCTGTATTTTCATCCAACCATCCAACCTCATGTACTATATAACTATATAGCTACAGAGTCCACGTCATGAGACACCCCACTGATATGGCCCATTCTCCTGAATCTAACCAGTTTGGAAAAGCCAAGGTGGAAAGCCAGAAAGTTGGAAAATGAAGAAAAATCTGATTCAATTCAGACTCAATTCCTCTTCATTTCCATGCCATAGACTTCTATAGGGCCCTACCTATATTACTATAAAACTCCAACTCTTAAAGGGATTTACGGTACATAATATTTTTTCAATCACATTCTCTATTTTTTATTTTTTTTTTTAAATGGCCCGCCATATTGGGGGAGATACAATATTCTTCCCTAGACGCGTTACTATTAGAAGTGATTTTCTCTGACATACAACATGGAGCACCATATGGCAGCACACTACAGAGCTGCCATATGGCCTATTGCACATGGTGTACTTTTTATATATTTTTTTGTAAAATTTATTAAACTATTTTAAAAATATATTTAAGTCATTTGAAATATTCAGAAAATATTTCCCATTTTAAAAAACAAACATGAATTTAGTAACAACTTTTTCTGTTTTTTTGTTTTAATACACATGGTAAGTTGGAACAATCTATTTTTCATTAATTAAAAAAAAAAGAATTTTTTTATACATATATATAAAATATAATATAAAAATATATATTATATATTAATATTGTATACTATATTATGTATAATGAGATTATATATATATATATATATATAAATAAATAAATTTTACTAGATTTTTATATTTAGTTATTTATTAGGCTCCGTTCTCACGGAGTAACGCGCCGCTCATTTAGACACGTATACACGTGTCAGAGCGCGGCGCTTCAAAACAGATCCCATTGATTTCAATGGGTGCTGGCTTACACGCGTAACACATTGAAATTAATGGGAGGCTTTGTATCCCATTGATTTCAATGTGTTACGTGCGTAACCCGGCACCCATTGAAATCAATGGAATCTGTTTTGAAGTGCCGCGCTCTGACACGTGCATACGTGTCTAAATGAGCGGCGCGTTACTCCGTGAGAATGGAGCCTTAGGATTGAGTGATCGGGATTGGAAAAGATCGGATCCCGATTGAGTAAATTTCACAATCGTGATTGGGTTCCGATCCTGCCTAAAAAATTTCGGGAGTGGAATTCTGATCCCAATCCTCAACCTTACCTGCACAGCACTGCTGCCGCTCGCTCCCGACCGTTGTTCTCTGTCTTCTCCTCTGTCATTCACATGCCGGCAGAGCGCCCCTGTCTCCCTAGGCTAGTGTTACAGATGCTTGGAGAAGGTGGGGCTTGTTGTGGCTTAGGGGAGTGTGGGCGTGTATAGGGAGGGGAGACGTGAGCGATGCACTCACTTTCCCCACCCTGTACCCGCCCACACTCCGTGCAGGCAACCGGACAGCACAGGGGACTAAGTAGCCTGCGTATTTTTTAATCACTACACAGCGTGTAGTCCAACAATTGAAGCCTACAATTGTTGGACCCTACACTGTGTAGTGAATAGAAACATTTTTAAAATCCGATTTTCGATCATTAAAAAATCACATTGACTTGCATTAGGATCGGAATTGGGATCGGATGGAAAATGATTGGAAATCGGATTTTAAAAATGACCCTGAAATCTCAACCCTAATATTTATGTATTTAATTATTATGTGTCAGTTTTCCCTGTTTTTGTATTTTTTTAAAATATTTTTTATAAAATGGACTGTGGCTAAAATAAGGACAACATTGTAATATTTCTATTCTAACCATGGCTACAAAAAAAAAGGAGAGGATAATAATCAAACTCGTCTTCTTGAGAGACACAGATAAAATTTCTAACAACTTTTAAAAATTTATCAGAATACCAAAATTGCGACCAAAGCAAAAATATTGTAAAAATCCTTTTTTTTTTTTTTTTTTGTTCTGTGACCCCTGATGTGCCTTAGTTAAGCCCGGCTCTTCCTATGTAAAGACAAAAGAGCGTATAATTCGGGAGTCCGCTGCTATCGAACAAAGAATTAAAACCAGACCTCCAGGGATCTAATGCAATCTAACATGTCCAGGAGCATTTTTTAATAACCAAGGATTTTTTTTTTTTTTTGTATTATTATTCTAAGGATATAACCAAAAATTCTATGTCACTCGTTGTACTTTTGTCAGCAATGACTATATTTAATTCATCTACAGAATGTCTTATTTTCCCCACAGGTAACTTCGGTCCAAGAAGCTTTTTGTATTTTCCAACACAAAGGATAAAAACACAACAATTAACGTCACCGGTTTGCACGTCATGTAATTTAAGAGCCATGAAACCTGTGTTTAGTCTTGTAAATGTCACAAATTATGGAATCAAAAATAATTAGAATAATGGCGAGGAGGCACAGGTAGATTTTTTTTTCTTCCCCTTAATAATAATTGATCTGAACTGTAATTTCTATTAAAAAGTGAAAAAAAAAAAAAAAAAAAGTTTTGTAAAAGTCTAAAAAAAAAAAAAAAAAAATTTGATATGCCGGGCTGTAAAGAGAGATGTGACATTTGTGATATGTTGTAAAGGGGCTGTCAGCGCTTTATAAAGGTGGAGAACACCCACCGCTCCGTATACAGACAGATAGTAACATGAAATCACTCACATTTATACCGCCAAGTAGTAAATTAATCTGTCGGAGAACAACTAAAGCCGTGATGACTTAATGAATACTTTAATTATTATGGTACATGGTATCGAGACTTTATCATATAGTTTCATAGAACATAGGGAGACTTTCCAGCAATACACCCTGGGAAATTTATGCAAATCAACCTTTACACGGAATATTCCCAGTGGAGAGAGGCTTCATAATTCTTATTTATAAATCCCTAAAGCTCACCTAACCTTTAAGATGTCTATTCAGGATAAGCTAGTACTGGTGTGTACAAAAGGAATAACACTATTTCGGGTACTCATATGGCTTATAGTCTGCATTTTATACCAATTTTCCCCTCTAGGGGCTTCATTTCTCATTTTCAGTTATCCTTGAGCTGGTAGGTGGAGACTAGACGCTATCATGTCTTCTATAGACATCATATGGAGAGAACAGGAGATTCTGCTCCTTAACTCTCTCACAAGATGGAGCAGTCCCATATAGTATACACTGTCTACCAATAAGTATTTGGACACCAAGTAAAGTTCTTCAGAGGTGGAGTTATGGTCTGGGGGTGTTTCTCCTGGTATGGACTGGGAACCTTGGTCCCAGTGCATGGTAAACTCAACAACAACGCCTATTGCACTATTTTAGATAACAGTGTGCTTCCTACATTATGGTGGTTCTATGGGTCGGACCAATGTTTCTTTGAGGATGACAACGCCAGCTGTCATGTAGCGAGGTCTACCATGGCTTGGTACAGTGACAATCAGGTTAACCAACTGGACTGGCCTGCCCAGAGCCCAGACTTGAACCTTATTGAGCACGTCTGGGATGAGTTGGATCGGCAAACTAAGGGGTGCAGCAGCCATCCAAAATCGGTGAAAGAACTTACTTGCCTTTTCCAAGACAAATGGAACAAAATACCACTAGCCATCATACAAGGACTTGTGGAAATCATGCCCCGCAGGGTTGAGGCTGTAATTGCCGCTCGTGCCGCTCAGACCACAGGTGTCCAAATACTTATTGGTAGACAGTGTATTACAGAATTGAGATGGGCAAACCTTACAAGATTTGTGAGGTCCAGCCTCAAGCTTATTATACAGGGTGGGCCATAAGTATGGATACACCCAAATATGGATACACCCAAGGTCTCTGGATCTCGCTCCGTTGGACTTCTATGCTTGGGGCCATTTGAAGGCTATGGTGTACTCTGTGAAGATCCAGGATGTGGGGCACCTCGAGCACATCCTTTAGTGGGTTACGTTACTGTCAATGCTCCATGTTACAAACATGTAAATAACTGAATAATGAATAAAGATACATTAAAAATGAGCACAACATTGTTTTTCTTGTGTAATTCTCCATGTGTTTGATTTGTCACATAAACCCCTTCCTATTGAAAAAAGTAAAGTTGAATCCAAAATGGCGGCATTGCAGATGGCCACCATGGGCCTCACTCAGCCGCCTCAAATATTTCCCCCCTCCCATGTACTAATACGCCACAAACGGTAAGGTGATATCAGCAACCACTTCCATTTTATATGGGTTTATCCATACTTATGGCCCACCCTGTACGATGGGGTCAGAGTATAATAAATGGAGGCCCAGAGGAGGGGCACAAACCTAATAAACTTTCATACTAACCTCCCCCCACCTATCCTGAGCCCCCTCACAGCATCCAGTGTTCTTTCACTGGCACCTTCCAGTCTTCAGGGTGACATCAGCAGCCCCAGGTCACCACCGAGACCCAATTATGTTGGATTGTATCGATGTCCGGATCTTTTTGACACAGGAAAGAAAAACACTGGAAACTGCAAGGACGACCAGGATAGGTGAGGGAAGGAGAGCATTGAATATTTTTATGTACCTCCCCTAGGTACCCACTTATTATACTGAACCCAGTGTACCATAATAATATGTGGGAAGGAATCCGAAAAATTTGAGGTCTAAACCCGAAATTTTTGGAAAATTCATAATGAGCCGAGCTCTTTACACTCCTCTAGCACTGACCTGTATCCTATGGATAGGTCATTAGTATGAAAAACATTGGGGGGCTTGGAAAGTCCCTTTAAGTGTTTTTTAAGGGTTTTAGTATCAATGTTTCCATTTTTAGAATGTGGGACAAATATTTGATGGATGGAGCCAGATTTAACGTATGCTTTATAGTGAGCGCTATATTACAAGCCCATGTACAGGTCAGCCGGTTAATGGTGTGTAGTAAGGAAGCGTATTATTGAGCACTATATTGCAACCTGCATAGGTCTATGAAGGTTCTGCGTCACACCACTACCTCTAGGGGAGAACGCTGTCCCATTGGCACCATATACAACATATTGCCTACTTTGCCTACACCCTAGGCTTTACAGACTTACACCATCCCATATAGCAAAGCCTCCAAGATCTCATCCCTTAGAATGAACTGACTCTCGGAGCACATTACAAAGTTTCAGCCCCCTCCATGCTGCAGGGGATTCTAAATCCAGGACTACTCTTTTAATATTCTCTTTCAGTACATAATACTATTTTAATGATATTATTCATTGGATTATTGCAGAACAAAAAAAAAATACTTTATATGAGTATCCTATTTTAATTAAATCAGAAACAATTGTAATGAAATCATTCAGCCATGTATTTTACATTAGACACATCATTCCTATAGGTATTAGGACGGACACGGGCGGTTTAGGAGAGTCTTTCACTATCAGGAAATACAATGTAATCCTATGTCCATTAGAGTTGGGACCGATCTTCTCTATCGTCATATTTTCTATGTCGGCCGCAGCTCCTTCTACTTAGATTGCAATGGTTCCATGGAGCGCTGAGCACACACGGCCGGAGGCGAGGATAGACCTGCCTCTAGGCAGCATTTATGTATTCAGCATTTTTTATTCCAATTTGTATCATCTCTTCTCAGTGTTTTCTGATCCTTGAAATCCTAATGTGGTTAATAGATATAGCAGAGGTCACGAGGGCGAATGCAAGAACTACAGGCTGCAGAGCCTTAACATGGAGCTCCAGGGCCCCAAGACCAAGATTCTTAAAGGGGTTAAGTGAGGAAATAAAAAATTTCTCAGTGCCATCACTGCACTGGATAAGTCTATTACTAATATATATATATATACTGCCCTCCTATTGCCCCCACATTTAGGTTTGCCCTTCTGTCTCCTCTGCTGCCTCTTCCACTCTAGGTCATGTGATCCGTTGCCCTGTTGTGCCTTGCTGCTTGTACACAGAGTAAAGAAGGGTTGGTCTTCCTTTATGGCAGTGTACCAGAGGGCAGGGGTAATAAATTTAGGATGCCGTCAAAGGGAACCAGAAAGGAGATTATTATTTATTAGTCCTAGAGTGGTGAGGGTGACCTGATCCTGGCTTCTGGACCTGGTCACAGCTTAGACTAGATCACTGTTACCCCCCTATACCTACACCAGTGCCCTTTAAATGGAGTCTGTTACCAGAACCCAGCATATCAACCCTGCAGATAGATAGGTTATAGTCACTAAACCCCAGCATATCAACCCAACCTTGCAGATAGATAGGTTAGGAACGCCAGACCCTGGATACCCAACCAATCCCGCAGATAGATAGGTTAGGGTTACCAGACCCAGCATATCACCCCAACCCTGCAGATAGATAGGTTAGGGACACCAGATCCAGCATATCACTCCAGGCCTGCATATAGATAGGTTACGGTTACCAGACCCCAGCATATCAACCCAACCCTGCAGATAGATAGGTTAGTTTGCCACCATTGCCAAGATGTTGCCATTTTTGGGTTGACATGCAAATGAGCTCTTTGGAGCAATGAAGGCATTGCCGATTACATCTTTGGAGCAATAGCAACACCCTTGTTGCTCCAAACATCTCATTTTCATATTGACAACTCAATGATTTCTTGGTAACGGAGGCAGTGATTAATCTATAGGACTGGGTTGATATGCTGGATTTTGGTGACAGGCTGCCTTTAAAGGGGATGTCCGGGCTTATTTTTTATATGGCTGATCCTCAGGTTAGGCTATAACTATGTGTTCGATAGGGGGGCAACATCCAGCCCCCTAAAGCAATCATGTATAGAACCGCTTCCAGTGTCCTGTAAACAAGACGGGGCCAGAAGTAGAAAGCTCTGTCCACTGTATAGTGGGCCAGCACCTTCACTACAGATCAGCTCCCTTTGACTTCATTGGAAGCTGAGCTGCAGTGATGTTGCCCGGCCAGTAGACATTGGATCGACCTTTCTACTTCCAGTTGTCTACTGAGTACAGGACGGGTGCCGGACAGATGATCAGTCCCGTGGCCGGGTGTCAACCCTTATTGATCATATATTTATTAGAGATGAGTGAGTAGTATTCGATTCGATTCGAATTCTACTCGCTATTCGAATAAAAGAATTCGATGCAGAACCAGCGTTGATTGGCCGAATGCTATACAGTCAACGCTGGTTCTTCTCTTACCTTTAGAAGTCTTCTCCGTGCAGCGTCCCCGTGGTGTCTTCCAGCTCTGAATTCACTCTGCCAGGCATCGGGCCTGGGCAGAGCCGACTGCGCATGCCCGTGCTACAAGAAAATGGCCGCTTTGACTGTAAGCGGCCATTTTCTTGTAGTGCGGGCATGCACAGTCATCTATGCCCAGGCTCGATGCCTAGCAGAGTGAACTCAGAGCCGGAAGACGCCGCGGGGACGCTGCACGGAGAAGACTTCTCGCAGGATCCAGCCCGACCCTCACTCGTGGACTTGGTAAGTTCTATTTGATCGAATGTTGCCTACCCCTGAAACGAGCATTTTCCCCCCATAGAGTATAATAGGATTCAATATTCGATTCGAGTAGTTGAATATTGCGGGGCTACTCGAAACGAATATCGAATATCGAACATTTTACTGTTCGCTCATCTCTAATATTTATGGCTCATAAAAACGATAAGCCCAACCTAACCCAACCTAAGAGTAGCCCTTACATCAGTTATACATTGCCCCCCGCGGACTGAGCTATTGCAACCGGACCAACAGCATCCATAGCGCTTTCTGATAATGGATGCTTGGTCTTGAGACGGTGCCGGCATCCTCCATCCCCTCTTCTAAGAAGCACAATGTTAGTACTTATAGTATTAGGGAACATTGAATTACAAGCAAAGCATTTTGAAGATTAAATCCTAAAGGATAAATACTTTGTTTTCCAGTCCGTTTTATTCCTGTCTGTGACTATCCCCAACCTCCCATATACTGCCCTCTTTGCAGAATCAGCAAACACATGGTCTGCATTAACTTTATCCTCGGCAGCCAGAGAAATCCCAAATAACAACTCCTCAATATTAACCCAAGAAAAAGCTGGCTTTCTGCGGCCTGCTTTCCTGGACTTGTAAAGAACAAAGAGATTTTTTTTTATTTTTTTTGCAGAAATAAGCTGATTTCTGAAGGATGGATATAATTGAGTTTCAAGCTTCATCCAAATATCAAGGGAGAGGTGAATTCTGGGTCCCGAACATAACTCTATAAACTACCAATGGATGAAATGTATCCCACACAAAGCAGTTTATGAAAATGCCGTTCTCGCAGGTAGCTGCCGCGTTCAATTGCTTGAAATTTACTTTCGGAGACCTGGATAAAATGATTTTTCCATAGAAAGTGAGTTGGAGGTTTTTTTTGTGTGTATGAGAGTCAGATTTCTGGTTTATACATGGGATGAATTTTGTAACATAGCGTAATATGCGTTACAGTAATCAGGGAAGCTGAGCCGGTGCCAATTTCGGGCTCGGCAGCGATGCCTGAGTGCAGGATTCTCATTTCATAATCATTTTTCAGTAAAAGCAATGCTAAGCCTAAAATCTACATTTCTCTATATGAAAAACCTTGCAAGCTCCTACATACGAGCGCCAAAAATCATTTAAAGTGCCCCTCCAGCTACCAACGTCATAGCGTCTTCTTACCTTCTACGAGATGGTGCAATGTATTTTAATAGGGGTGAGAGATTCTTACACACCTATCATTTTAATAGGGTCCTTACGCATCTATAGTGTTCTGGGGACCCAATCATCTTCATATATAGCAATCAGGATATCAGCGGATTCCTACCATTTCTATAGGGACGGATCCTTATCTCCATAGACATCTATAGAAGTTGCATAAGTCTAGTTAAACATGGCCACTGCCCGCGATTGAACAAGACCGATACATGGCTGGCACATGAATGTTATCCATGTGCCAGTGATGCGTTCCACAGTCCAATTCATGGGGCCATAGAAGCACGGCTGCAAAACTGGACAGGAATAGGACGTGTTCTAAATTTTAAATTCTAAATGATTTCCACTTGGTTTCCGCACGAAACATGCGGAGAGAAAAGTCTTGTAAGACCGAAGCCCCACGTTGCAGAAACACAGCTTCTTTTTGTTGCAGATTTTGTTGCAGTTTTTTGAGCCAAAGCTAAGTATACAGTAGATACAAAAGGAATGGGAGATATATAGGAAACTCTCATACTTCTCCCTTCTGCTCAATCCACTCCTGGCTTTAGCTCAAAAAAACGCATAAAAATCTGCAACGAAAAAAAACGTGTTTCCACAATGTGGGGCCTTCATCTAAGGGAGCCTTCACACGGAGTAAACTCGCATGTATTTTTGCAAATGGGAGCCTGGATCGTATACGACGCATTATAACGCAGCGTATACGATCCTGGCTCCCATTGAAATCAATGGGAGCGTATACGGCGCTCAAAATCTCACGCGGCATATACGTGCCAGGTCACGCGGCACGTTACTCCGTGTGAATGCACCCTTATTTTTACACGTGTATTTTTACACGTGTATTTTGCAAAAATACACGCGTGTTTACTCCGTGTGAAGGCTCCCTAAGCAGCATTTTTCACTTTGCATGTTTCGTGCGAAAACCACACAGCCCCCATTATAGTCTATGGAGTCCACAGGTTTCCTTAGATAACCATTTTTTAATATATATAGGTTTCCGTTCAAGGGGGTCCCCATGCGGACTCCCCGAATGGAAACCCGAACGCAGATGTGCAATGAGCCTAAGGAATATGCAAATAAGCCCCTCACTGATGGAAGAGAGGTGTGAGCTCTAGCACCATCTTTTAGAAGATCACTGTTGGACAGCAAAGGCCTCATCTGCTTTCCCATTCAGGGGTGAACCTGCCCCTTTCGCCGCCCAAGGCGAACGACAGAAAGCCGCCCCCCTCCCCCCTCGGGAGGAGGGGGCATGGTGGAGCGGAGGGGACGGGGCTTAGCGAAGGGGGCGTGGTTTAGCGCCGTTCGCAGGCAGAGAGCAGGCACGGAGAGGACCTGCTCTCTGCCTGAGCGTGAGGGGAGGCCACTGGAGCAGCGCTGCTCCAGTGGCCTCCCCAATCCACCGCTCGGTGCTAAGCCAGTTTTGCTTAGTTAGGCAAAAATGCCGCCCTCCCTGGGGCCCTGACATAGCGCCGCCTGAAGCGGTCGCTTCAGGTCGCCTCATGGTGCGGCGCTGTTCCCATTCATACCCCTCTTTATCTATTTCGCTTTATATAAGCTCATGAAACAAATACGGCCGAGTTCACACCTTGCGGCTGAAACCACATAGATGTGCAGGTCATTGCAATTTTATGATTCACTGCAGATATTCTGGGGTGTAGAAACAACCTAATGAGGATGTGGATCCTTAACGGGAACAGGGACTGAGCAATCGGGGACTATATTTGTACTGCACATGGTATATGTTGGTGCCATATAAATGAATAAAATAATGATAATGGATGAAACAAGCACTGCAGATGGACGGACATACAAAGGGTTAACGCTAGGACTATCACACTATGAGTACGTTACACGGCCGCCCAGGTGAAGCCTGGAAGATCAGGGCTCATACAAAGGGAATATGCGGCACACAATAACCTCTTACATGTGGTGCGAGATTCTGGTACTTTCTACGCTCTCTAATAAGAGACTTTTCTCTTGTGTTTATCATTATGATTATGTTTAAACAACTCCGGCTCCGATGACTGAAGGAGGCGACCAAGAAAAGCGTCTTTTTCTCTCCTCCAGACAAGAGAATACAGATCTCAGAATGATATTCCCTGCTGCGAGATTTTATTATATCGTTTGTTTTCAACCCATATGGTTTCTTGCTTTAGATACTAGAAACTAATCCCGTCTGTGTCATGTTTCTTTGTGAATCTGTTCTTTAGAGAAGTCATACTTAGCATTAAGGGGAAAAAATATATAAAGCTTCTCTTTTTGGATCCCAAATATATAGAGAGGATATATAATATCCAGGGAATCTCAGGAAGGAAAGGAAATGATATTTGGTTTTGTACTTTTCTCAGCATCAACTGTATAGTCACTGACCTAAAAGAGATTAGAGAGATGGATAGATAGATAGATAGATAGATAGATAGATAGATAGATAGATAGATAGATAGATAGATGAGAGAGAGAGAGAGAGAGAGAGAGAGATAAAACATAGATAGATAGATAGATAGATAGACAGACAGACAGACAGACAGACAGACAGACAGACAGACAGATAGATAGATAGATAGATAGATAGATAGAACATAGATAGATAAAATAGATAGATAGATAGATAGATAGATAGATAGATAGATAGATAGATAGATAGGAGATAGATAGATAGATGAAACATAGATAGATAGATAGATAGATAGATAGATAGATAGATAGGAGATAGATAGATAGATAGATAGATAGATAGATAGATAGATGAAACATAGATAGATAGATAGATAGATAGATAGATAGATAGAACATAGATAGTTAGATAGATAGATAGATAGATAGATAAATAGATAGAAGTCAGACAGAAGAGATAGAATGAGATAGATAGATAGATAGATAGGAGATAGATAGATAGATAGATAGATAGATAGATAGGAGATAGATAGATAGATAGATAGATAGATAGATAGATAGATAGGAGATAGATAGATAGATAGATAGATAGATAGGAGATAGATAGATAGATAGATAGATAGATAGATAGATAGATAGATAGGAGATAGATAGATAGATAGATAGATAGATAGGAGATAGATAGATAGATAGATAGATAGATAGATAGGAGATAGATAGATAGATAGATAGATAGATAGATGATAGATAGATAGATAGATAGATAGATAGGAGATAGATAGATAGATAGATAGATAGATAGATGATAGACAGATAGATAAATAGATATAGATAGATAGATAGATAGATAGATAGATAGATAGATAGATAGATAAAACATAGATAGATAGATAGATAGATAGATAGATAGATAGATAGATAGATAGATCTTAGATGGGTAGATAGATGTTAATTATATATTCTGAGATAATGTTGGAGTTATCTCTCCTTTTCTATCTTTCTGGAGGAGTTAGCGCATCTGTGCACTCACTTAATATATTGAGAAATGTGTAATGCTTAGTTTCACCTCTGGTGGCACTACATAGGAAAATGAACACCTGATTTCCACATAGAATTTGATATCCAAGGAAATATGGATCAGACGGGTTGAATTTCAATACCCAATTATTTTGATTTGATTTCGGGGTGATGCATTTGTATGAGTGGCTGACAACTATTGAAGGCGTATAACTACCTTTGTTATTCTACTCACACATTCTGGCAAATTTACTAGACAGATAGATAGATAGATAGATAGATAGATAGATAGATAGATATTATATAAAAAGATAGCTAGATAGATAGATAGATGGATACATAGACATATAACTAAATGGATAGATAGATAGATAGATAGATAGATAGATAGATAGATAGATAGATAGATAGATAGATATGTAGATAGATGATAGATAGATAGATAGATAGATAGATAGATAGATAGATCCATAGCAGAATGATAGATCGATAGATAGATAGATAGATAGATAGATAGGAGATAGATAGATAGATAGATAGATAGATAGAAGATAGATAGATAGATAGATAGATAGATAGGTGGATACACAGACATATAACTAGATGGATAGATAATAGATAGATAGATAGATAGATAGATAGATAGATAGATGGATAGATAAGTAACAGATAGATAGATAGATAGATAGATAGATAGATAGATATGTAGATAGATGATTGATAGATAGATAGATAGATAGATAGATAGATAGAATGATACATGGATGGATGGATAGATGAATAGATAGATAGATAGATAGATAGATAGATAGATAGATAGATAGATAGGAGATAGATAGATAGATAGATAGATAGGAGAAAGAAAGAAAGAGAGAAAGAAAGAAAGAAAGAAAGAAAGAAAGAAAGAAAGAAAGAAAGAAAGAAAGAAAGAAAGAAAGAAAGAAAGAAAGATATATGATAGATAGATGACACATGGACGGATATATAGATGATAGATAGATAGATAGATAGATAGATAGATAGATAGATAGATAGATGATAGATAGATAGATGATAGATGATAGATAAATAGATAGATACATAGATGATAGATAGATAAATAAATAGATAGATAGATAGATAGATAGATAGATAGATAGATGGATAGATAGATAGATAGATAGATAGATAGATAGATAGATAAATAGATAGATAGATAGATAGATAGATAGATAGATAGATAGATAGATAGATAGATAGATAGATAGATAGATACTGTGAATCTCACAATCTCACCAGATCCAGCTGCTAAGTATCTTTCAGCAGGTAGGAGTGTTACCATTACTTGTCTCAACTTCAGCTACATAGCTGTTTGTCTTTTTGTTGGAGATGGCAAGCTTCACGTAGAAAGGAAACCCGTTGAGGTTTGTAAGTTCAGACCTTGTTTTTTAATACTGCAATGCAGTCTCCATAACAGGGTTCCGGGCTGTCTCTTTAGGTTGTGAAAAATAAAAATAGATTTAGTTCTTCCATAAATACTTTTATATTCTGCAGCCTGACTTTCCCCTCCTTGTGCCTCAGTGACTTATTAAGTAAAAAATATAGTCGCTTAAATGAGAGCGCGGCATAAATCAGCGTAACGACAGATTTTAAGTTCACCATCATAACGATTGGCCTAAACTACAAAATCTGCATCGGAGCCGAGACACCACCCGGTGGGGGGAGCCTCGGTGATGCTCATTACGGGCTCCTTTTTCTCACGAAAATAGAAGACCGAGTCCTTAATACCAAGTAATGAAGCCATTGATCAATGTTTATCCCCTCGAATTTCCAGTCCTAAAATCCAATTATTTTTTTTTCCGTTTCTCGAAAGCTTTTCAGGTCTCCCATTTGGTTCACGTTGATACATTGTTGCATTCCCCTACTAATGTGCTGGCGTTGTCTTTGTCCAAAATTCCTCAGACACAAACTTATCTCCTTATATTTTGAACGTAGGTGAATGGGTCGAAATCCAGAACGTATGATCTATTTCACTTCTTCTTGGAAGGGTTCTGGGAAGGGGGGGGGGGAAGAACTTTGTCCAAAACGTTTTTACATGACCCAAATGGGAATTCCATCTTTAATCACGGCCTACAACAACTGCTTTTCTGATTTTGTTTAAAGTGTTTCAGCCCTTACAAAAACCAGATCAGGTTTTTTTTGTAAACCTACAGCAAATTAGAGCGTTTGGCTTGAGCTCAGCTCCGGCCGATTCCCGGGTACTATGTAAATCATGGATTTTAATGGCGTAGTCGCCAAACACATCTGTTTCTGTTTTCGAGAAGTTAATAATATAACTAGCGTACTTAAACACTACTATCGTTAACTGGCATACCGAGGCCAATAGAAGACCGCCATAAGTCACAAGGTGTTGTAGGCTCGAACCCACCACGCCATTTGATGAACTGTTAGTCTCTCCAGTAAATGGAGCTCCTCAAGACAGGGCCCTCTCCGTGTCTCTCGCTTGACCCCAACTTGCCTCTTTTCCTAACTTACGAAGTTTGTCTTAAACAAACAGCCGGAGGATTACAATCCTGAGCTCACACCTGCGTTTTTCGTGTTTTAATCTGGGGGTTTTAGTACCTAATGCTTTAAAAATCCAAGAGGAAGAAATGTTGGAGATCTCCGGGAATCGAAATTGAGTTCTTCCATCCGGGCCGTTCCCGTTTATTTATCTTAGTGCTAACACTGTTGTAAAATGTTGAAATTTGACAAATATAGAAAGAGCAATATGGAGAAAATAATCAGTCGCATATGGCCTTAATGATGTGCATAAATCTGACGTAACATGAGGTACTGCAGAGCAGAACTGTATTTCAGTGTCGTTACGCAGCGCCCCAGGCCCCGTGCCAGATATTCTGTGTGTTGTTTGCCTTAAGCTAATGCAGTTACAAGCTCCACACAATCCGCTCCCAAGAAGCATGTGTTAGTTAATTAGTTGAACATTCGGATACCCATTGCTGTGCATTTAGAAAAGCAGAACAGTTTGCTTTGTGCGGCTTTACAAATTAAGATGGACCCTTGGCAGAGCGAGGAAAAATAGAACGGGAAGAGAGAGACGTAGATCAAAGACGCTACGGCAAAAACTTCCTCGAGTTTGGCCATGCCTGGCATAAAAGAGGCAGGGATAGAAAAGACGTAAGCCAATAGGATGGTGGAAATAAGAACAGCGGGAGGGGAGTGTGTTGATCTCGAGGGAGGCAGTGACCAGTGCTTTAACCAGTGCGTATCTTGAAACTGCAAAATCTGTAATGGGGTTCCCACTTATCATTGAGTCTTTTTATATTGGAGAGAAGAAGATCCAGGGCCCGGAGTGACTGCTACCTCTGCACCCCCTAGAACAGTGATTCCCAAAGTGGTCGAGGTGGAGCCCAGGGGTCCACGGGGGACTCGACAGGGGTTTTCGTTGGACCTGATCTTCACATTTTTTGACAAGTTTTGGGAATATAGTAGAAATGTAGCGGCAGGGGGTCCACCGAAACCAGTAAAATTTTGAAAGTGGTCTACGAGAAAAAAAAAGTTTGGGAACCTCTGCCCTAGATTTATACCCAGGGGCATAACTTGAGGGGGTGCAGTCACATCGAGGCCCAGGAACCTTGGCATCAGTATTGAGACTGCAGCTTCCATCTGGCCCATAAGCCAAGGAGACCCATAGATTACCCTAAACACACTAAGATGGATTAAACTTCTTAGCACCCATAACCATCACTATCAAGGTAGGAGGCCCTGGACAAAATATTGCACCAGGGCCCAGGAGCCATAGGGGGCCCATAAGCACTGGCATTAGTATTGAAATTGCAGCTTCCATCTGGTCCATAGGCCAAGGAGACCCACAGATTACCTTAACCACACTAAGGTGGATTAAACGCCTTAGCACCCGTAACCATCACTATCAAGGTAGGGGGCCCCGGACAAAAGATTGCACACCCCTATGCATAGGTGCTGTTAGACTAAGATCTGATTCACATTTATGTTTTGGCAAATGGTCACAGTCAACACACAAACCCTGCTCATTCTCGGGTCGTATGTCCTCTCTGATCCGTAAAAAGATTAACCAGCTTTTTTTAACGTTTCCTACACCTGTGGGTCCATGAAAAGTGGACATGACATTGAGATCCGTGTGCTGCCTAACTCAGACTTTAATGGAGCTCTATTGTCCAAAATAATGGACCAAAATGGAGGATACGGCCAATCTTTTTTTGCCGACTTGGTTGGTCTAGGAAAACAAAACGGATGTCTGCTCTAAAACAGATGGGTCTGTATGCAGGCTGTGATTTTCATGGATATATAGATAAGTTGGATGTGTGAATAAGGCCAAAGACCATCTTTGACAGAGTATTGGGTGGTATTGGAAGCTGGTAAGAGAACACAGAGCCCATTACAGGGAATGAGTGGAATTTTTTGTAGTTAATTGGGTTTTCTAGGCGGAAAATAATACCCAGAGTTAGACCCTGACTGAATAACTGTTCTCAGAAGCTGATATACAGAGAATAGAGCAGATAGCAGACAGCTCCATTCTCGGGTGAACAATAGAGGCAATATTCTTCCACAGAATGGAGGTATAAGCTTGGATACCATTGGGCTGGAGCTGAAGTTTGGGCATGGCGCTCCCTGGGGTCAGTAAGTCAGTGACTCTCTAGTTCTTAAAAAGTGTGCTCTATACCTGCAATTGCCCAATCTGCAGGATGGTCCATCCAAAAATTCCCTGTATGTCTTCCAACATGGGAGCATATCTTAAGCCCACCTCCATCTTCACTGCTATATTGACAACATGTCCTGACTTATGACTAATAGACTGGGTCAGTATAACCAGAAGGCACCAGCATATACCTCCACATCCAAGAGGGGAAGAGTTACAGCATTGCCATGCAACTAATATTGATTCTATAGTGGCTGTGTCTGAGTGCAGTTCCTGGCTATTCATTTGAATCTGGCTGAGTTACAGGATGGCCGTGTGACTAATATTGATGCTATAGTGGCTGTGACTGAGAATGCAGATCCTGGCTATTCATTTGAATGGGGCCAAGCTACAGCATGGCCATACAACTAATATTGATTCTATAATGGCTGTGTCTGGGAATGCAGCTCCTGGCTATTCATTGGAATGGGGATGAGTTGCAGCATGGCCATGAAACTAATATTGATTCTATAGTGGCTGTGTCTGGGAATGCAGCTCCTGGCTATTCATTTGAATGGGGCCAAGCTACAGCATGGCCATGTGACTAATATTGATTGTATAGTGGCTATGTCTGGGAATGCAGCTCCTGGCTATTCATTTGAATGGGGCTCAGTTACAGCATGGCCTTGTGACTAATATTGATTCTATAGTGGCTGTGTCTGAGTGCAGTTCCTGGCTATTCATTTGAATCTGGCTGAGTTACAGGATGGCCGTGTGACTAATATTGATGCTATAGTGGCTGTGACTGAGAATGCAGCTCCTGGCTATTCATTTGAATGGGGCCAAGCTACAGCATGGCCATGAAACTAATATTGATTCTATAGTGGCTGTGTCTGGGAATGCAGCTCCTGGCTATTCATTGGAATGGGGATGAGTTGCAGCATGGCCATGAAACTAATATTGATTCTATAGTGGCTGTGTCTGGGAATGCAGCTCCTGGCTATTCATTTGAATGGGGCCAAGCTACAGCATGGCCATGTGACTAATATTGATTGTATAGTGGCTATGTCTGGGAATGCAGCTCCTGGCTATTCATTTGAATGGGGCTCAGTTACAGCATGGCCTTGTGACTAATATTGATTCTATAGTGGCTGTGTCTGAGAATGCAGATCCTGGCTATTCATTTGAATGGGACTAAGTTACAGCACAGTCATGCAACTAATGGACATGATGGTATTACCTGCGAAGATCAAGTAGAGCTCAATATCATCGTACCAGATAACCCCTTTGATCGAGTTTTTCTTTATTTTGCCCAAAAATGCCTTCAGTTCCTTCAGCAAATACATTTTAAATGCAGATTTGATAAAATAAGAATCGCTTCTGAAAAATCCTTCAATGTGTCTTTTCTATCAGCCGATTCCTCATAAAACGCTTTTCAAAAAGCGGGGCGCAATGAGCTACGTTTAAAGTAGAGAACTGAAGAACCTGTTCCCGAAATGACAAAGGAACCTGCTAGATACAATCATGAAATATGGATGCAAAACACTTCTTCTGTAGGTTGCTACGTCTCTGCCTATCAACAAACAAAAGACCTCTGTGCAATTCCTTGACGTACACTTAATTTTTGGTAGTATTATTTTGTCCATTACTATGAAAGTCTTTTTATTTCCTTTCTTCTTCTATGTATTTAACCTTATTTTTCCTGTGATTCACATGCATTAGTGGGATGGAATTTCTGAAATGTCAGCATAATCACTTGTCAGATTTAAAAGCCACCTCGATTGTTCTTTACGGAAAATCTCTATTTTTTTTTTAATATAAAATAAAAAAAAAATCATGAATTTTTCATGTTTTTAGGAACTAAATTGGTAAACAAGTGATATAAGCATATATATGGGTACGGTAATACAAAATCTTACGTCTATAGCTTTCCTTAGAATGGGGGAAATAGTTTTGGGGGACTGATTATCTTATGTTAAAGGGGTGATCTGGGGAATATTAAAGGGTACCCTGCCCTGGTTAAGGGTTATTATTACCAATATACATCTCAGTCCTCTTAAGACCAGTTTATTACCTTGAGGAAGGTAGGTAGGGTGGCCAGAACTTTCATTCCTCTGCCATCCCTGCTGACGTTCCCAATTTTCGGTAACTGGAACTCAATTCTACTCATTGTATCTGTGGTCCCCATAGAGGGAGTCGCGATGATACTCAAAAATGGCTTTTTACCTTTCAACGACCCGTCCAGCTCATTGAGGGAGTACTCCGTTGAGTCATGCACAGTTGGAATTTTTTCTTACACCCCGCCATTCCTGAGCAATCAATGCTGTTAGTTTGGGTACCTGATATACAGTACTATTTAGGCTCCGTACTGTCAGGAGAGCGGTGTCAGGAAGGAGCAGAAAACCCCTTGTCTGCTCCTTCCTGACACCGCCCTCCTGACAGTACCGAGACTAGATAGTATATCAGGCACCAAAATTAACAGCATCGATTGCTCAGGAATTGACACCGCCCTCCTGACAGTACCGAGACTAGATAGTATATCAGGCACCAAAATTAACAGCATCGATTGTTCAGGAATGGCGGGGGCTAGAGAAAAAAATTCCAACTGTACCAGAATCAGTAGATCAGTGACTATTAAAGTGAGATGGACTTGATGGAGGTAGTGAATGTCTTCTTTAATGACCATAAATTAGTTGTGGCTTTACTAATGGGAGTAGCTTAAGATGTTAATCATTTTGGTCTATAGTCTCTTGAGCTGTAACTCTACTACTAGCTACTTTGACCATAAAACCTTTTCTACTATTCACTCTATATAACATGCTCTATTATCAGCTGTTAGCATCACACAGCACCCAACATCATATACATGTCCCATCAAGACTCTGCGTGTTTAAAAGCATCTTCACAAGTCATCTTGGAGACATCACTGCCATCGTCTTTTGCTGATCATTCACATTATATTACTGACTAGAATCTGATTTAAAGAGGAACTTTTATTATTTCCACCAACTCTAATTCTTTGCTTCCATCAATAGGCGCTCCTCCACTGATTCCACCACAGTTGGAATTTTTTTCTCTAGCCCACGCCATTCCTGAGCAATCAATGCAGTTCATTTTGGTGCCTGATATTCTTCTTACTGGTTCCTACTGATAGGTAGGCGGTCTCAGGCAGGAGCAGACAAGGGGGTGTTATTCTGAGTTCTCTGAGACTGTCCAATTAGGCATGGGGAGTGTCACCCTCATACCCCTTCTTCTCCTCTGACTACAGCATAGTCATGGCCATAGGCAGCAATAGTCTGCAACTGACTCATTGAGATCTATGGGAGAGTGTTCTGGCCATGCTCTGTGCTGGGAGGGGAATAGATAAACTGTGACATCATCTAGTAGTGGATGCAATGATGGGTCAGTGGTGCCATCTATACAGGCGCTATCTTTTATTGTAATCCTGTCTGTATGATCAAGGTGCTGCAAATAAAACCCCTACAGAATTGGCAAGTGTCAGTCTATCGTTAGGCTTAGAGGACAGAGTGAAAATTTAGCACTTTTTTAAAAAAATTTTAGATTGTGACATGGAATATGCAAACTAAAATCAACAAATATTCTTAAAAAGTATAGTTCACATAAAAATTTTACAAATAGACAACATTCTCTTTAAGCCTATATGTTGGTCTTCTATAACGGAGAGAACGGAGGAGTTTTTCCACCTGTTGCATCCAGTCTCGATATTGCAAAGTCTATGTTATCTCACCATCTAAGGATGAAGTCCCCAGGGAGGGAGTGTGCCATCATAATGGTTTTCTGTAGAACTAAGTGGCATCCAGGGCGCCAGGAACAAAGAGGCTTGCACCGGTGATGATTCGATGATGGTTCACCAGTAGTCGTCTGCCAAGTCAGGCTGTGATGTTGGCTGTCAGGCTAGTCTTACTGATGCACCTGTAGAAGGAAAGTAAAGACGCTGTTTACAGCCCACTCCTCCTCGGCTCTTTCTGTACAGCTTCCAGGAGATGTTTGTGCTCAATCTATAGAGCAGCAGGTGCATCATTGTAATCCATTATACAACCTATTAAAGACTCAGTTAAACAGTGTGCATGTTACCATACAAATGCTCGACACTGTAAAGCGGAGATTCATCTCTCAATTCCATTCTGCAATTTATAAATAGAAAGAATATACTTAAAAAGTTAGTTAACCTTGCAAAGAATTTGCCTTGCAAAGATATTTTGTATTTAGACACATCCACAGCAGCATTCATAATTCTGTTTGTTCAATGCCATATGATTTATCTCTACATGGGTCCTTGGCTGTATGAAGACTGCAGCCCCCCCACCAGGCTAAAGTTGGAAGGATCATTCTCTACAGTGTTAGGTTGGGTTTATACATTGTGCACACAATGTGTACGATATACAACCAGTGTTCTGCCGAATGCACGGATCAGATAAGAGTAGCTGAAGACACTTTTATTTGCAATGCCCATGGGGTACCGAAGGGGGAACTTTACTGTGAAAGAGCAGTGGGTGAGAGATTTTAGTGGCCATGGGTTCACCAGGATCCTCAAGCCAAGGCGGCCATCCAAAAAGGCTTTATTGTAAGTCCTGAACTCCATGCCGAATGTATCCAGAATCCCGTGAGACAGTCTTGCGTTCCAGCCAGTGTTAAACATGTCAAACATTGTTGCAGGGTCTTAGATAGGGGGGTGCTTGGGGAGGGGGGAGGTTGCCTCAGGTGCTGTCTGTCTTGAGGTAGAGGGGGTAAATGATGGTTCAAAAAAATCACTTTGCCATGGACAGGTATAGAACAATGGACTTAATATTTGCCCTGGGTAATGGAGAACCTTGCCACAAGTCTGATTCTATAAAGGAAAAAAAAATGGCTATTGAATGATGGCTCTCATGAAAGCTCCTGTTCGAGAAAAATGTAGTAAACAGTGGTGGAGGACCAAAGAAGTGATGTATATATATATGTAGTCTACTAGTTATTACATGGATATTACTATGTGACTGTCACCATACTATTGGTAAGTCTATGTGGTGGGCACTAATATGGAATCCTGTGTTGAGCTTACTAAGAGGAGCAGTGACCCTAAGATCTGATGGGTGGTTTCGGACAACCACCTACACCCGAACAGCTCTGATCCCTGCGAAGGTGAATAGACCATTTCCAGCCAGTCCACTATATCTAGAACCACTCACAGCAAAGAATATTATGAACACACTTGATAATGAACCCAAAAAAGGGATGACCACCCAGAACCCCACAAGAATGGGCAAATCTGTCA
This sequence comes from Leptodactylus fuscus, assembly GCF_031893055.1. Taxonomy (NCBI): domain Eukaryota; kingdom Metazoa; phylum Chordata; class Amphibia; order Anura; family Leptodactylidae; genus Leptodactylus; species Leptodactylus fuscus. The sequence goes on along the minus strand of NC_134273.1, from coordinate 18,660,142 downwards.
CAATGTTCCTGTATCCACCAGGCTCTCTAACATTTTATATGTGACGTGGATGGTTATATGCTGATCACATCACAAAAATGGTCGTGTCTAACACATTGTGCGCCAACATCACTAAGAGGGATGTAACATGCGCAAAAGGGGATGTGTCATGATTAAAAGTTAATAGGATGTGGTCTCTACTGAAAGTGTTCTTACATCACCCTCGCTGGGATCTCATCTTAACACTCTGGTAAGTATGAATATAGAGGACCTGCAAATTCCTATAGAAAGTTTCATTATGGACTCTTTCTGCTGTCACTAACACCCACCATACCATGTACTTAAAAGGGATTACAACTTACAACAGTTTCATATAACTCTATGGCTCTATGTCTCGATTTTGATGCGTAACCACCTAGCTCTGTGTCTTGGTCCTGTTGGGTAATCACCCAAATTGTCAGAGATGGTAATACGTTGGTTACTTTAAAGTGAACAAATCTCTGCTCAAGTTGAACTTTGCCTAGTCTATGGCCTGGTTCACATCTGTGTTCGGGTTTCCATTTGGGGAGTCTGCTTGGGGACCACTGAATGGAAACCTATCCACATAAAAAAGCGGCTACCTGGGAAACCCGCGGACTCCTTAGACTATAATGGAGTCCGTGTGGTTTCCACATGAAAAATCCAGACATCAAAAATAATATTTCATGTGAGTAGATGAACAGATTGGCCCGAACGTAGATGTGAACTAGGCCTATGTGAGACTTTGCACCATCCCCAAGTGGGGTACCAAGTTTTTGTCATAGGTCATGCTCCTAAATCTGACCCTTCAACAAGTATTATCTAGACCACGGGTGCCCAATACGTTGATCGAGATCTACGGGTCGATCGCAATGGATGTATGGGTCGATCGCGGGTTGCAGCCAGGGATCCCCGGTGTCTGCTTGTTCACAGTGCACGCTGAGAGTCGACTCTCAGCCTGCACTGTGAACAAGCACTCCGAACACTTGCAGGCCAGGCAGCAGCAGCTCTGGGGGATGACGCGCTCCCCACTCTTACACATGGAGGGGGCCGGGGTGCTGCTTGTTCACAGCGCAGGCTGAGAGTCATCTACGGACGCTGGCAGGCGCGGCTGCCGCAGCCCCAGCCTGCCAGTGTCCAGAGATAACTCTCAGCCTGCGCTGTGAACAAGCAGACAGGGGATCCCTGGGCGGCCACAGAACGCTGCTGTCTCCTGCTCTCACGCTCTGCCCTGGCCCTAGCCCCACCCACAGACATGCCCCACCCTGCCCACAGGCCCACTCCAGCCCCGCCCACAAGAAGTGGGTAGTAGATCTTTGGACTTGGTCATGTTATAAAGTAGCTCACATGCTGAAAAAGTGTGAGCACCCCTGGTCTAGACAATATGACCGGGCTACCAAGTATCCAATTGAGCAGTTGTGCAATTTACCTGAATTTACAAGGCACCGATCCTTAGACTTTTAAGTTTAAATCAAGCAATAGATGGCTCCGTCTTAAACTAAGCAAATTTCATTGAAATATTCGAATCCCTAAAATTATAACTCGCCTGTAAAACGTTTGACGACTGATCTTAGAACCAAAAAATGTAAAAACAGAAAGAAATTTCTACGACTCCCATATTAATAGTTTAAGCATCGGTGAAATATTCTTAGCAGCGACACATTAGATTGTATGAAAATCCCGCTATTGCTGACTTCAAACAGAAGTTAATTCTATGTTCTCCGACTGTACAATTTCTTTGTTACCTAAAATCCCCTGAATTTGCTAAATCCTCAGACATCCTGGGGGCCCTTTGTGGTCAGCGGACCTCTGAGCTTTCCTGTGACCCATCACTCAGAGGGAATGAATCAAAATGAATTGTCGAGTATTTCAAGCTTACGGGGTAATGAAAAGATCCTTTTAAGTATTATTTTCTGGGTTCAAGTACTTAAAACAGGTACGGGCCGAGTCGCCCACCGAGACCTCCTGTGTTTGCCTCCGCTTGCTAATTGTAATCCGACCGCTGTTACTTCTCCGTAAATGAACTGGAATTGTTTGTTTTCCCCAGAACAACATCAACAATCCGGACAATTCATTCCAGGTATAATGTGTTTATGTGTTGCTATTCCCTAAGCCCAGATAAAGGCCAGGTTTAACATGTAGGCAGATCTCGGCAGGTCCTTTCACTCTCAGTTTTCAGCTCCTGATCTCCTGGATGAAAAAGCCCTGTCATCTGTAACAATGACGGCATTTAAAAAGGAAAAAGATATCCTTTATTATATATACCCTGTAATTGTCAATGGCACACAAAGACGCCCTATATCGACACCGAGGAGAGACTTAGAAAGAGTTTCTCGAAAAAGATGACTTTATTTTTAGAAGGTTGAGAAGAGTGATGTCATTGCCGAGACACCGCAGAAGATAAAACCGGAGAACGGACTCTATAGGTAATAGGCAAAGAGACATATAAGACATTGCATGGCGTGAAGAGTCAGAGATTGATTTTCCTTGATATATCTATGGACTGTCCAAATCATAAGAAAAATCTGTTGCAAACGGAATATCGTAGTGGCCATTATTTCCACGTAGATAGATAGATAGATAGATAGATAGATAGATAGATAGATAGGAGATAGATAGATAGATAGATTGTAGATAGATAGATAGATAGATAGATAGATAGATAGATAGATAGGAGATAGATAGATAGATAGATAGATAGATAGATAATAGATAGATAGATAGATAGATAGATAGATAGATAGATAGGAGATAGATAGATAGATAGATAGATAGATAGATAGATAGATAGATAGATAGATATGAGAGATAGATAGATAGATAGATAGATAGATAGATAGATAGATAGATATGAGAGATAGATAGATAGATAGATAGATAGATAGATAGATAGGAGATAGATAGATAGATAGATAGATAGATAGATAGATAGATAGATAGATATGAGAGATAGATAGATAGATAGATAGATAGATAGATAGATAGATAGATAGGAGATAGATAGATAGATAGATAGATAGATAGATAGATAGGAGATAGATAGATAGATAGATAGATAGATAGATAGATGATTGATAGATAGATAGATAGATAGATAGATAGATAGATCGGTAAAAAGAAAAGAAAAAAGAGTTCAGAGTAGCACCAAATGCTGACACCTGTCACTGCAAATGGGTACAAATCCTCTGGGATCTGGCATCTGGTCCCAAATAGATAAAATAGCAAGAAATGGACATTACTGTATGCAAAAAATATATATATACTGGGGGTTTATTCCATATTCAAAGTTTCAATCCTGCTGGCAAAGGACCTTTCTCAAGCCAGACGGGTAAAAAGATAGATAGATAGATAGATAGATAGATAGATAGATAGATAGATAGATAGATATGGGAGATATAGATAGATAGATAGATAGATAGATAGATAGATAGATAGATAGATATGGGAGATATAGATAGATAGATAGATAGATAGATAGATAGATAGATATGGGAGATATAGATAGATAGATAGATAGATAGATAGATAGATAGATAGATATGGGAGATATAGATAGATAGATAGATAGATAGATAGATAGATAGATAGATAGATAGATATGGGAGATATAGATATAGATAGATAGATAGATAGATAGATAGATAGATAGATAGATAGATAGATAGATAGATACTGTAGATAGATAGATAGATAGATAGATAGATAGATAGATAGATAGATAGATAGATAGATAGATAGATATGGGAGATATAGATATAGATAGATAGATAGATAGATAGATAGATAGATAGATAGATAGATAGATAGATACTGTAGATAGATAGATAGATAGATAGATAGATAGATAGATAGATAGATAACTGTGCATGATACTTACCCTCGGTTCTTGGTTCGGACAGTGCACCTCCATTCCCTTCAGTCCACAGATTCCTTGGGTTGGGAGTATTGGGGCTCAGGTCACCACTGCAGCCAATCAGTGGCCTCAGCAGTCCCATATTTGGGCAACAACAGTGGCGTCAGCGATCCCCAACATGTAACCACTGAGGCCACAGACTGGCTGTAGTAGTCATAGACCGGAGAGAATGTTGGGAAACCACTTTAACTTAACACCTAATGCCTTAACTAAACTGTAACCCAAGGCTCTAATGGGAGATTCGAACAATGGCTTCCAAGTTCTGACCCCTAGGGCAGGATTTACAGGAACAGCCAAGCATTGCTGCCCTACACTGCCCTCGTAACTCCCGCCACTAATGGTTTGGCTGCTTTTATAGCTCCCATTCTTCTCTATAGGAGTAGCAGGAACGATATAGAATAGTATAGAACAGAAACCATGGCTGCAAGTTATCAGTGTCAAGTTAAACGTTGCTATTCCTTATCCTCCATTATTCGGGGCTGTACTTGATACTGAAAGGGGTTCGGGGGTGTGGATACTTATGCAATCAATGATACTTAGCAGAACCACCGCTGTCATTGAAATACCAAGTGCCATTGAGAAATGAAGCCAGCCATGTAAAAGTTTTACGTCCCATTCTATATGCCATATTGAGAGCTGCCATTATAGGTCATGTATATGAAGTGAGTAAAGTCATGATGTTTGTACGAAGCCATGAAATATGAAAATAGATGGAAAATAAGGAAAATATTCAACTATTAAAACGCCAATGCATTCCTCCGAAGGAAAGAAAAGGTCATGAAAGGAATTGTCGTTGTCTTTGTCCTCCGCCACATAAGGAAACGTTAAAGCCATCGATGAGTCACGTAGTAATGTATTCGTTGTGATTCATACGCAACTCTACGTTGCAGAGGAGAGTTCGCCGTTAAAGGGCTTCTCCAAGAAAAACGCCAACCTAGGGTCAGTCGTAGTATGTATGGAAACTTTAGACATTTCACTATAGTTATGTGTCAATCTGGCAAGAGCATAGGCATTAAAGGGTTACTCCATCCACTCCATTCACCGCCATGAGTAAGGGGCTTCGACCTTGAAATGCGTAGGCGGCTATCCGCTTGGCCTTGGACCTTGGCCAGGGTGGGTGCAAAATAAAATAAAAATACTCATCTATTCCCGGCACTCTATTTCTCTGCTTTTGATCCCGGCCAGACTGAAAGTGAAGAGGATAGGTCATAAGTATCAGATTGGGAGGAATCCAACACCGGAACCCCGCACCTATAAGCTGTTTTGTTTACCAAGAGCTGTATACAAAGTAGCACCTCTGCTCCTATTCCATTGACCATGTATGGCTTCGTACACTCCATACAACTTCCAGCTCCATACACTGTAGTGGAGTAGCCACTATTCACTTGAATAGAAGAAAATGGTTTCCAAAAGAGAGGTTGGAGTGTCCCCGTCCTCACCAATCTCATACTGGTGATCTATCCTGTGATAACGTAACTTTGAAGCTTCTGGATCCCAATAAAAAATCTATAATTTCACCGCTACCCACCTTGTACCTTTTAGAATAGCGGTTTACTGGACCCAGTACAGGTGGGGTGACAGTAGGTTACTGTCCGTGGTGATCTCCATGCTGGAGAACATCTCCCACACCATGTATGAGACCGTGACAGCACTGGGCAGCACTGTCAGTGACCGACTGCTTCACCAAAGTGTGAGAAGGAGCTATCGCAGGTCCTTCCTCCCAACCGTGATCAGGCTACATAATCTACATCAGACAAAGCGAAGATCACTCAGCACAGAGAACTAAATGACCCTGAAGTCTTCATTCTTTCTTTTTCTTCCTTAGCTGCTATGGATTCCTGGTATTTTTCTCAGCCTATGTGTGTCCTGTAATATATTACTGTGTATTATCCTCCATCTGTATTACTATGCTGCTGTAACACGAGAATTCCCCAGGGTGGGACTATTAAAGGATTATCTTATATTTTATGGGGTCAAGGATCATTGGGGCCCCCACAATGTGTAGTACCCAGAGCCAACTTGTACCTCTGAACCCCCTATAACTGCACCCGGCAGTATCCATTTATGCCTGGATCTTGGACAACCCCTTTAACAGCATGACCCCATGGCTGACCCCATAAAAATTTGCATAAAATAGAATAAAAAAAAAAAGTTTAGGTTAGGTTCACACCAGCGCTTGGATTCTGTTCGGGGATTCCATCCCCTAATCCGCTTGAAAAATTTGGAGAGAAACGTCCTGCAAGTGGACTCCATTTATTGTCTATGGGATCTGCAGGTTTCTGCAGGTAACTGCTTTGTAAGCGAAGTGGGTAGCCACTTTTCGGGTTCCCAAGAACCAAAGAACGGAATCCCAAGCGCAGGTGTGAACCTCGCGTAATACGTTTTGCTATCTGGTTTTATTTTGTAAGAAACATGGCTGATACATTCCCGGACTGGAGTTGATATAGAGCTGTTACGTTATAATTTGCAATGACCTTTGCGACCCTAAGCAAAAATGGAACCAAAAATGTTCCCTGTAAGCCTCGTCTCTGTATTAATAGACATAATATCTATCCCATAAGGTTGCTTAGCTACAGACAATTAATCAGGACGGCGATATGAAAGGTGGACGGAACGGTCTCATGTGCGGCTTCCGCGCTCCGATATTGAACAGGTTAACCTGCGCTTATTTCAGGACGGTAAAACAAATGTAGTTTTCCATTTCAGCTATATCTTAAAAGTCTTAATAATCCAGTTGCTGACCTTTGCGAAGAATCAATGTGTTGCCGCGCAATTAATATTCTGTCTTCTAATTACCGTCTGTATTTTCATAGAAAGATTACGGGTTTCAAATTGATGTACAATAGGTTATTCTCTGATGTACAATGATTAAAATGTTCTTCTACATCACTAATGAATATCAGACACATTTCTTTGTGAAATTATTTTTTTGTCCTGATTATTCCCTTGCGGTATATTGTATAAATATATGTCTGCCGCGGCGTCCAGCGGAAACCGAATGGATGGATTCCCATCTTCCTGTGCAGCACGTGGATGTCTATGTTTGCCACTGTACAGACCTGGATATGATGCTATGAGTGTTTCCTTGTATCTTAGGCACTAACCTGCAAACAAGATTAACTTCACATTGAAATGTTAGAATAGGTTAAAGCTCAGCGAGGTCCGGCATCTGAGACATCTGTTCATCACGTGTGACTTCATGTTTATTGGTCACTTATCCTATTCACAACACTATATACACTCACCGGCCACTTTATTAGGTACACCTGTCCAACTGCTCGTTAACACTTAATTTCTAATCAGCCAATCACATGGCGGCAACTCAGTGCATTTAGGCATGTAGACATGGTCAAGACAATCTCCTGCAGTTCAAACCAAGCATCAGTATGGGGAAGAAAGGTGATTTGAGTGCCTTTGAACGTGGCATGGTTGTTGGTGCCAGAAGGGCTGGTCTGAGTATTTCAGAAACTGCTGATCTACTGGGATTTTCACGCACAACCATCTCTAGGGTTTACAGAGAATGGTCCGAAAAAGAAAAAACATCCAGTGAGCGGCAGTTCTGTGGGCGGAAATGCGTTGTTGATGCCAGAGGTCAGAGGAGAATGGCCAGACTGGTTCGAGCTGATAGAAGGGCAACAGTGACTCAAATAGCCACCCGTTACAACCAAGGTAGCCAGAAGAGCATCTCTGAACGCCGCACAGTACGTCGAACTTTGAGGCAGATGGGCTACAGCAGCAGAAGACCACACCGGGTGCCACTCCTTTCAGCTAAGAACAGGAAACTGAGGCTACAATTTGCACAAGCTCATCGAAATTGGACAATTGAAGATTGGAAAAACGTTGCCTGGTCTGATGAGTCTCGATTTCTGCTGCGACATTCGGATGGTAGGGTCAGAATTTGGCGTCAACAACATGAAAGCATGGATCCATCCTGCCTTGTATCAACGGTTCAGGCTGGTGGTGGTGGTGTCATGGTGTGGGGAATATTTTCTTGGCACTCTTTGGGCCCCTTGGTACCAATTGAGCATCGTTGCAACGCCAAAGCCTACCTGAGTATTGTTGCTGACCATGTCCATCCCTTTATGACCACAATGTACCCAACATCTGATGGCTACTTTCAGCAGGATAATGCGCCATGTCATAAAGCTGGAATCATCTCAGACTGGTTTCTTGAACATGACAATGAGTTCACTGTACTCCAATGGCCTCCACAGTCACCAGATCTCAATCCAATAGAGCATCTTTGGGATGTGGTGGAACGGGAGATTCGCATCATGGATGTGCAGCCGACAAATCTGCGGCAACTGTGTGATGCCATCATGTCAATATGGACCAAAATCTCTGAGGAATGCTTCCAGCACCTTGTTGTATCTATGCCACGAAGAATTGAGGCAGTTCTGAAGGCAAAAGGGGGTCCAACCCGTTACTAGCATGGTGTACCTAATAAAGTGGCCGGTGAGTGTATATATATATATATATATATATATATATATATATATATATATATATATATATATCTTTCTTATCCCTGTACTGTGACATCACTGTGTGTATTATCCCTGTACTGTGACATCACTGTGTGTATTATCCTGTACTGTGACATCACTGTGTGTATTATCTCTGTACTGTGTCATCACTGTGTGTATTATCTCTGTACTGTGACATCACTGTGTGTATTATCTCTGTACTGTGACATCACTGTGTGTATTATCCTGTACTGTGTCATCACTGTGTGTATTATCTCTGTACTGTGACATCACTGTGTGTATTATCCTGTACTGTGACATCACTGTGTGTATTATCCCTGTACTGTGACATCACTGTGTGTATTATCTCTGTACTGTGACATCACTGTGTGTATTATCTCTGTACTGTGACATCACTGTGTGTATTATCTCTGTACTGTGACATCACTGTGTGTATTATCCCTGTACTGTGACATCACTGTGTGTATTATCTCTGTACTGTGACATCACTGTGTGTATTATCTCTGTACTGTGGCATCACTGTGTGTATTATCTCTGTACTGTGACATCACTGTGTGTATTATCTCTGTACTGTGACATCACTGTGTGTATTATCTCTGTACTGTGACATCACTGTGTGTATTATCTCTGTACTGTGACATCACTGTGTGTATTATCTCTGTACTGTGACATCACTGTGTGTATTATCTCTGTACTGTGACATCACTGTGTGTATTATCCTTGTACTGTGACATCACTGTGTGTATTATCCCTGTACTGTGACATCACTGTGTGTATTATCCCTGTACTGTGACATCACTGTGTGTATTATCTCTGTACTGTGACATCACTGTGTGTATTATCCCTGTACTGTGACATCACTGTGTGTATTATCCCTGTACTGTGACATCACTGTGTGTATTATCTCTGTACTGTGACATCACTGTGTGTATTATCTCTGTACTGTGACATCACTGTGTGTATTATCCTGTACTGTGACATCACTGTGTATTATCCTGTACTGTGACATCACTGTGTATTATCCTGTACTGTGACATCACTGTGTGTATTATCCCTGTACTGTGACATCACTGTGTGTATTATCCCTGTACTGTGACATCACTGTGTATATTATCCCTGTACTGTGACATCACTGTGTGTATTATCCTTGTACTGTGACATCACTGTGTGTATTATCCCTGTACTGTGACATCACTGTGTGTATTATCCTGTACTGTGACATCACTGTGTGTATTATCCCTGTACTGTGACATCACTGTGTGTATTATCCTGCACTGTGACATCACTGTGTGTATTATCCTGCACTGTGACATCACTGTGTGTATTATCCCTGTACTGTGACATCACTGTGTGTATTATCCCTGTACTGTGACATCACTGTGTGTATTATCCTGTACTGTGACATCACTGTGTGTATTATCACTGTACTGTGACATCACTGTGTGTATTATCCCTGTACTGTGACATCACTGTGTGTATTATCCTGTACTGTGACATCACTGTGTGTATTATCACTGTACTGTGACATCACTGTGTGTATTATCTCTGTACTGTCACATCACTGTGTGTATTATCTCTGTACTGTGACATCACTGTGTGTATTATCCTGTACTGTGACATCACTGTGTATTATCCTGTACTGTGACATCACTGTGTGTATTATCCTGTACTGTGACATCACTGTGTGTATTATCTATGTACTGTGACATCACTGTGTGTATTATCCTGTACTGTGACATCACTGTGTGTATTATCACTGTACTGTGACATCACTGTGTGTATTATCTCTGTACTGTGACATCACTGTGTGTATTATCTCTGTACTGTGACATCACTGTGTGTATTATCTCTGTACTGTGACATCACTGTGTATATTATCCCTGTACTGTGACATCACTGTGTGTATTATCCTGTACTGTGACATCACTGTGTGTATTATCACTGTACTGTGACATCACTGTGTGTATTATCTCTGTACTGTCACATCACTGTGTGTATTATCTCTGTACTGTGACATCACTGTGTGTATTATCCTGTACTGTGACATCACTGTGTATTATCCTGTACTGTGACATCACTGTGTGTATTATCCTGTACTGTGACATCACTGTGTGTATTATCTATGTACTGTGACATCACTGTGTGTATTATCCCTGTACTGTGACATCACTGTGTGTATTATCCCTGTACTGTGACATCACTGTGTATATTATCCCTGTACTGTGACATCACTGTGTGTATTATCCTTGTACTGTGACATCACTGTGTGTATTATCCCTGTACTGTGACATCACTGTGTGTATTATCCTGTACTGTGACATCACTGTGTGTATTATCCCTGTACTGTGACATCACTGTGTGTATTATCCTGCACTGTGACATCACTGTGTGTATTATCCCTGTACTGTGACATCACTGTGTGTATTATCCCTGTACTGTGACATCACTGTGTGTATTATCCTGTACTGTGACATCACTGTGTATTATCACTGTACTGTGACATCACTGTGTGTATTATCTCTGTACTGTGACATCACTGTGTGTATTATCTCTGTACTGTGACACCACTGTGTGTATTATCCTGTACTGTGTCATCACTGTGTGTATTATCTCTGTACTGTGACATCACTGTGTGTATTATCCTGTACTGTGACATCACTGTGTGTATTATCCCTGTACTGTGACATCACTGTGTGTATTATCTCTGTACTGTGACATCACTGTGTGTATTATCTCTGTACTGTGACATCACTGTGTGTATTATCTCTGTACTGTGACATCACTGTGTGTATTATCCCTGTACTGTGACATCACTGTGTGTATTATCTCTGTACTGTGACATCACTGTGTGTATTATCCCTGTACTGTGACATCACTGTGTGTATTATCTCTGTACTGTGACATCACTGTGTGTATTATCCTGTACTGTGTCATCACTGTGTGTATTATCCCTGTACTGTGACATCACTGTGTGTATTATCTCTGTACTGTGACATCACTGTGTGTATTATCCTGTACTGTGACATCACTGTGTGTATTATCCCTGTACTGTGACATCACTGTGTGTATTATCTCTGTACTGTGACATCACTGTGTGTATTATCTCTGTACTGTGACATCACTGTGTGTATTATCTCTGTACTGTGACATCACTGTGTGTATTATCCCTGTACTGTGACATCACTGTGTGTATTATCTCTGTACTGTGACATCACTGTGTGTATTATCTCTGTACTGTGGCATCACTGTGTGTATTATCTCTGTACTGTGACATCACTGTGTGTATTATCTCTGTACTGTGACATCACTGTGTGTATTATCTCTGTACTGTGACATCACTGTGTGTATTATCTCTGTACTGTGACATCACTGTGTGTATTATCTCTGTACTGTGACATCACTGTGTGTATTATCTCTGTACTGTGACATCACTGTGTGTATTATCCTTGTACTGTGACATCACTGTGTGTATTATCCCTGTACTGTGACATCACTGTGTGTATTATCCCTGTACTGTGACATCACTGTGTGTATTATCTCTGTACTGTGACATCACTGTGTGTATTATCCCTGTACTGTGACATCACTGTGTGTATTATCCCTGTACTGTGACATCACTGTGTGTATTATCTCTGTACTGTGACATCACTGTGTGTATTATCTCTGTACTGTGACATCACTGTGTGTATTATCCTGTACTGTGACATCACTGTGTATTATCCTGTACTGTGACATCACTGTGTGTATTATCCCTGTACTGTGACATCACTGTGTGTATTATCCCTGTACTGTGACATCACTGTGTGTATTATCCCTGTACTGTGACATCACTGTGTATATTATCCCTGTACTGTGACATCACTGTGTGTATTATCCTTGTACTGTGACATCACTGTGTGTATTATCCCTGTACTGTGACATCACTGTGTGTATTATCCTGTACTGTGACATCACTGTGTGTATTATCCCTGTACTGTGACATCACTGTGTGTATTATCCTGCACTGTGACATCACTGTGTGTATTATCCCTGTACTGTGACATCACTGTGTGTATTATCCCTGTACTGTGACATCACTGTGTGTATTATCCTGTACTGTGACATCACTGTGTGTATTATCACTGTACTGTGACATCACTGTGTGTATTATCCCTGTACTGTGACATCACTGTGTGTATTATCCTGTACTGTGACATCACTGTGTGTATTATCACTGTACTGTGACATCACTGTGTGTATTATCTCTGTACTGTGACATCACTGTGTGTATTATCTCTGTACTGTGACATCACTGTGTGTATTATCCTGTACTGTGACATCACTGTGCATTATCCTGTACTGTGACATCACTGTGTATTATCCTGTACTGTGACATCACTGTGTGTATTATCCTGTACTGTGACATCACTGTGTGTATTATCTATGTACTGTGACATCACTGTGTGTATTATCCCTGTACTGTGACATCACTGTGTGTATTATCCCTGTACTGTGACATCACTGTGTATATTATCCCTGTACTGTGACATCACTGTGTGTATTATCCTTGTACTGTGACATCACTGTGTGTATTATCCCTGTACTGTGACATCACTGTGTGTATTATCCTGTACTGTGACATCACTGTGTGTATTATCCCTGTACTGTGACATCACTGTGTGTATTATCCTGCACTGTGACATCACTGTGTGTATTATCCCTGTACTGTGACATCACTGTGTGTATTATCCCTGTACTGTGACATCACTGTGTGTGTTATCCTGTACTGTGGCATCACTGTGTATTATCACTGTACTGTGACATCACTGTGTGTATTATCTCTGCACTGTGACATCACTGTGTGTATTATCTCTGTACTGTGACATCACTGTGTGTATTATCCTGTACTGTGTCATCACTGTGTGTATTATCTCTGTACTGTGACATCACTGTGTGTATTATCCTGTACTGTGACATCACTGTGTGTATTATCCCTGTACTGTGACATCACTGTGTGTATTATCTCTGTACTGTGACATCACTGTGTGTATTATCTCTGTACTGTGACATCACTGTGTGTATTATCCTGTACTGTGACATCACTGTGTGTATTATCCTGTACTGTGTCATCACTGTGTGTATTATCTCTGTACTGTGACATCACTGTGTGTATTATCCTGTACTGTGACATCACTGTGTGTATTATCCCTGTACTGTGACATCACTGTGTGTATTATCTCTGTACTGTGACATCACTGTGTGTATTATCTCTGTACTGTGACATCACTGTGTGTATTATCTCTGTACTGTGACATCACTGTGTGTATTATCCTGTACTGTGACATCACTGTGTGTATTATCCCTGTACTGTGACATCACTGTGTGTATTATCTCTGTACTGTGACATCACTGTGTGTATTATCTCTGTACTGTGACATCACTGTGTGTATTATCTCTGTACTGTGACATCACTGTGTGTATTATCCCTGTACTGTGACATCACTGTGTGTATTATCTCTGTACTGTGACATCACTGTGTGTATTATCCCTCTACTGTGACATCACTGTGTGTATTATCTCTGTACTGTGACATCACTGTGTGTATTATCCTGTACTGTGTCATCACTGTGTGTATTATCTCTGTACTGTGACATCACTGTGTGTATTATCCTGTACTGTGACATCACTGTGTGTATTATCCCTGTACTGTGACATCACTGTGTGTATTATCCCTGTACTGTGACATCACTGTGTGTATTATCCCTGTACTGTGACATCACTGTGTGTATTATCCTGCACTGTGACATCACTGTGTGTATTATCCCTGTACTGTGACATCACTGTGTGTATTATCCCTGTACTGTGACATCACTGTGTGTATTATCCTGTACTGTGACATCACTGTGTGTATTATCACTGTACTGTGACATCACTGTGTGTATTATCCCTGTACTGTGACATCACTGTGTGTATTATCCTGTACTGTGACATCACTGTGTGTATTATCACTGTACTGTGACATCACTGTGTGTATTATCTCTGTACTGTCACATCACTGTGTGTATTATCTCTGTACTGTGACATCACTGTGTGTATTATCCTGTACTGTGACATCACTGTGTATTATCCTGTACTGTGACATCACTGTGTATTATCCTGTACTGTGACATCACTGTGTGTATTATCCTGTACTGTGACATCACTGTGTGTATTATCTATGTACTGTGACATCACTGTGTGTATTATCCCTGTACTGTGACATCACTGTGTGTATTATCCCTGTACTGTGACATCACTGTGTATATTATCCATGTACTGTGACATCACTGTGTGTATTATCCTTGTACTGTGACATCACTGTGTGTATTATCCCTGTACTGTGACATCACTGTGTGTATTATCCTGTACTGTGACATCACTGTGTGTATTATCCCTGTACTGTGACATCACTGTGTGTATTATCCTGCACTGTGACATCACTGTGTGTATTATCCCTGTACTGTGACATCACTGTGTGTATTATCCCTGTACTGTGACATCACTGTGTGTATTATCCTGTACTGTGACATCACTGTGTATTATCACTGTACTGTGACATCACTGTGTGTATTATCTCTGTACTGTGACATCACTGTGTGTATTATCTCTGTACTGTGACATCACTGTGTGTATAATCCTGTACTGTGACATCACTGTGTATTATCCTGTACTGTGACATCACTGTGTATTATCCTGTACTGTGACATCACTGTGTGTATTATCTCTGTACTGTGACATCACTGTGTGTATTATCCCTGTACTGTGACATCACTGTGTATATTATCCCTGTACTGTGACATCACTGTGTGTATTATCCCTGTACTGTGACATCACTGTGTGTATTATCCCTGTACTGTGACATCACTGTGTGTATTATCCTGTACTGTGACATCACTGTGTGTATTATCCTGTACTGTGACATCACTGTGTGTATTATCACTGTACTGTGACATCACTGTGTGTATTATCTCTGTACTGTGACATCACTGTGTGTATTATCTCTGTACTGTGACATCACTGTGTGTATTATCCCTATACTGTGACATCACTGTGTGTATTATCCCTGTACTGTGACATCACTGTGTGTATTATCTCTGTATTGTGACATCACTGTGTGTATTATCTCTGTACTGTGACATCACTGTGTGTATTATCCCTGTGCTGTGACATCACTGTGTGTATTATCCCTGTACTGTGACATCAATGTGTGTATTATCCCTGTACTGTGACATCACTGTGTGTATTATCCCTGTACTGTGACATCACTGTGTGTATTATCTCTGTACTGTGACATCACTGTGTGTATTATCCCTGTACTGTGACATCACTGTGTGTATTATCCCTGTACTGTGAAATCACTGTGTGTATTATCTCTGTACTGTGACATCACTGTATGTATTATCTCTGCACTGTGACATCACTGTGTGTATTATCCCTGTACTGTGACATCACTGTGTGTATTATCCCTGTACTGTGACATCACTGTGTGTATTATCTCTGTACTGTGACATCACTGTATGTATTATCTCTGCACTGTGACATCACTGTGTGTATTATCCCTGTACTGTGACATCACTGTGTGTATTATCCTGTACTGTGACATCTCTGTGTGTATTATCCTGTACTGTGACATCACTGTGTGTATTATCCCTGTACTGTGACATCACTGTGTGTATTATCCCTGTACTGTGACATCACTGTGTGTATTATCCCTGTACTGTGACATCACTGTGTGTATTATCCTGTACTGTGACATCACTGTGTGTATTATCCTGTACTGTGACATCACTGTGTGTATTATCCTGTACTGTGACATCACTGTGTGTATTATCCCTATACTGTGACATCACTGTGTGTATTATCCCTGTACTGTGACATCACTGTGTGTATTATCCCTGTACTGTGACATCACTGTGTGTATTATCCCTGTACTGTGACATCACTGTGTGTATTATCCTGTACTGTGACATCACTGTGTGTATTATCCCTGTACTGTGACATCACTGTGTGTATTATCCTGTACTGTGACATCACTGTGTGTATTATCCCTGTACTGTGACATCACTGTGTGTATTATCCTGTACTGTGACATCACTGTGTGTATTATCCCTGTACTGTGACATCACTGTGTGTATTATCCTGTACTGTGACATCACTGTGTGTATTATCCCTGTACTGTGACATCACTGTGTGTATTATCCCTGTACTGTGACATCACTGTGTGTATTATCCTGTACTGTGACATCACTGTGTGTATTATCCTGTACTGTGACATCACTATGTGTATTATCCTGTACTGTGACATCACTGTGTGTATTATCCCTGTACTGTGACATCACTGTGTGTATTATCCTGTACTATGACATCACTGTGTGTATTATCCCTATACTGTGACATCACTGTGTATTATCTCTGTACTGTGACATCACTGTGTGTATTATCTCTGTACTGTGGCATCACTGTGTGTATTATCTCTGTACTGTGACATCACTGTGTGTATTATCTCTGTACTGTGACATCACTGTGTGTATTATCCCTGTACTGTGACATCACTGTGTGTATTATCTCTGTACTGTGACATCACTGTGTGTATTATCCTGTACTGTGACATCACTGTGTGTATTATCCCTGTACTGTGACATCACTGTGTGTATTATCCTGCACTGTGACATCACTGTGTGTATTATCCCTGTACTGTGACATCACTGTGTGTATTATCCCTGTACTGTGACATCACTGTGTGTATTATCCTGTACTGTGACATCACTGTGTGTATTATCACTGTACTGTGACATCACTGTGTGTATTATCCCTGTACTGTGACATCACTGTGTGTATTATCCTGTACTGTGACATCACTGTGTGTATTATCACTGTACTGTGACATCACTGTGTGTATTATCTCTGTACTGTGACATCACTGTGTGTATTATCTCTGTACTGTGACATCACTGTGTGTATTATCCTGTACTGTGACATCACTGTGCATTATCCTGTACTGTGACATCACTGTGTATTATCCTGTACTGTGACATCACTGTGTGTATTATCCTGTACTGTGACATCACTGTGTGTATTATCTATGTACTGTGACATCACTGTGTGTATTATCCCTGTACTGTGACATCACTGTGTGTATTATCCCTGTACTGTGACATCACTGTGTATATTATCCCTGTACTGTGACATCACTGTGTGTATTATCCTTGTACTGTGACATCACTGTGTGTATTATCCCTGTACTGTGACATCACTGTGTGTATTATCCTGTACTGTGACATCACTGTGTGTATTATCCCTGTACTGTGACATCACTGTGTGTATTATCCTGCACTGTGACATCACTGTGTGTATTATCCCTGTACTGTGACATCACTGTGTGTATTATCCCTGTACTGTGACATCACTGTGTGTATTATCCTGTACTGTGACATCACTGTGTATTATCACTGTACTGTGACATCACTGTGTGTATTATCTCTGCACTGTGACATCACTGTGTGTATTATCTCTGTACTGTGACATCACTGTGTGTATTATCCTGTACTGTGTCATCACTGTGTGTATTATCTCTGTACTGTGACATCACTGTGTGTATTATCCTGTACTGTGACATCACTGTGTGTATTATCCCTGTACTGTGACATCACTGTGTGTATTATCTCTGTACTGTGACATCACTGTGTGTATTATCTCTGTACTGTGACATCACTGTGTGTATTATCTCTGTACTGTGACATCACTGTGTGTATTATCCCTGTACTGTGACATCACTGTGTGTATTATCTCTGTACTGTGACATCACTGTGTGTATTATCCCTGTACTGTGACATCACTGTGTGTATTATCTCTGTACTGTGACATCACTGTGTGTATTATCCTGTACTGTGTCATCACTGTGTGTTTTATCTCTGTACTGTGACATCACTGTGTGTATTATCCTGTACTGTGACATCACTGTGTGTATTATCCCTGTACTGTGACATCACTGTGTGTATTATCCCTGTACTGTGACATCACTGTGTGTATTATCCCTGTACTGTGACATCACTGTGTGTATTATCCTGCACTGTGACATCACTGTGTGTATTATCCCTGTACTGTGACATCACTGTGTGTATTATCCCTGTACTGTGACATCACTGTGTGTATTATCCTGTACTGTGACATCACTGTGTGTATTATCACTGTACTGTGACATCACTGTGTGTATTATCCCTGTACTGTGACATCACTGTGTGTATTATCCTGTACTGTGACATCACTGTGTGTATTATCACTGTACTGTGACATCACTGTGTGTATTATCTCTGTACTGTGACATCACTGTGTGTATTATCTCTGTACTGTGACATCACTGTGTGTATTATCCTGTACTGTGACATCACTGTGTATTATCCTGTACTGTGACATCACTGTGTATTATCCTGTACTGTGACATCACTGTGTGTATTATCCTGTACTGTGACATCACTGTGTGTATTATCTATGTACTGTGACATCACTGTGTGTATTATCCCTGTACTGTGACATCACTGTGTGTATTATCCCTGTACTGTGACATCACTGTGTGTATTATCCTGTACTGTGACATCACTGTGTGTATTATCCTGTACTGTGACATCACTGTGTGTATTATCACTGTACTGTGACATCACTGTGTGTATTATCCTGTACTGTGACATCACTGTGTGTATTATCTCTGTACTGTGACATCACTGTGTGTATTATCCCTATACTGTGACATCACTGTGTGTATTATCCCTGTACTGTGACATCACTGTGTGTATTATCTCTGTATTGTGACATCACTGTGTGTATTATCTCTGTACTGTGACATCACTGTGTGTATTATCCCTGTGCTGTGACATCACTGTGTGTATTATCCCTGTACTGTGACATCAATGTGTGTATTATCCCTGTACTGTGACATCACTGTGTGTATTATCCCTGTACTGTGACATCACTGTGTGTATTATCTCTGTACTGTGACATCACTGTGTGTATTATCCCTGTACTGTGACATCACTATGTGTATTATCCCTGTACTGTGACATCACTGTGTGTATTATCTCTGTACTGTGACATCACTGTATGTATTATCTCTGCACTGTGACATCACTGTGTGTATTATCCCTGTACTGTGACATCACTGTGTGTATTATCCCTGTACTGTGACATCACTGTGTGTATTATCTCTGTACTGTGACATCACTGTATGTATTATCTCTGCACTGTGACATCACTGTGTGTATTATCCCTGTACTGTGACATCACTGTGTGTATTATCCTGTACTGTGACATCTCTGTGTGTATTATCCTGTACTGTGACATCACTGTGTGTATTATCCCTGTACTGTGACATCACTGTGTGTATTATCCCTGTACTGTGACATCACTGTGTGTATTATCCCTGTACTGTGACATCACTGTGTGTATTATCCTGTACTGTGACATCACTGTGTGTATTATCCTGTACTGTGACATCACTGTGTGTATTATCCTGTACTGTGACATCACTGTGTGTATTATCCCTATACTGTGACATCACTGTGTGTATTATCCCTGTACTGTGACATCACTGTGTGTATTATCCCTGTACTGTGACATCACTGTGTGTATTATCCCTGTACTGTGACATCACTGTGTGTATTATCCTGTACTGTGACATCACTGTGTGTATTATCCCTGTACTGTGACATCACTGTGTGTATTATCCTGTACTGTGACATCACTGTGTGTATTATCCCTGTACTGTGACATCACTGTGTGTATTATCCTGTACTGTGACATCACTGTGTGTATTATCCCTGTACTGTGACATCACTGTGTGTATTATCCTGTACTGTGACATCACTGTGTGTATTATCCCTGTACTGTGACATCACTGTGTGTATTATCCCTGTACTGTGACATCACTGTGTGTATTATCCTGTACTGTGACATCACTGTGTGTATTATCCTGTACTGTGACATCACTGTGTGTATTATCCTGTACTGTGACATCACTGTGTGTATTATCCCTGTACTGTGACATCACTGTGTGTATTATCCTGTACTATGACATCACTGTGTGTATTATCCCTATACTGTGACATCACTGTGTATTATCTCTGTACTGTGACATCACTGTGTGTATTATCTCTGTACTGTGGCATCACTGTGTGTATTATCTCTGTACTGTGACATCACTGTGTGTATTATCTCTGTACTGTGACATCACTGTGTGTATTATCCCTGTACTGTGACATCACTGTATGTATTATCTCTGTACTGTGACATCACTGTGTGTATTATCCTGTACTGTGACATCACTGTGTGTATTATCCCTGTACTGTGACATCACTGTGTGTATTATCCTGCACTGTGACATCACTGTGTGTATTATCCCTGTACTGTGACATCACTGTGTGTATTATCCCTGTACTGTGACATCACTGTGTGTATTATCCTGCACTGTGACATCACTGTGTGTATTATCCCTGTACTGTGACATCACTGTGTGTATTATCCCTGTACTGTGACATCACTGTGTGTATTATCCTGTACTGTGACATCACTGTGTGTATTATCACTGTACTGTGACATCACTGTGTGTATTATCCCTGTACTGTGACATCACTGTGTGTATTATCCTGTACTGTGACATCACTGTGTGTATTATCACTGTACTGTGACATCACTGTGTGTATTATCTCTGTACTGTGACATCACTGTGTGTATTATCTCTGTACTGTGACATCACTGTGTGTATTATCCTGTACTGTGACATCACTGTGTATTATCCTGTACTGTGACATCACTGTGTATTATCCTGTACTGTGACATCACTGTGTGTATTATCCTGTACTGTGACATCACTGTGTGTATTATCTCTGTACTGTGACATCACTGTGTGTATTATCCTGTACTGTGACATCACTGTGCTATTATCCTGTACTGTGACATCACTGTGGTATTATCCTGTACTGTGACATCACTGTGTGTATTATCCCTGTACTGTGACATCACTGTGTGTATTATCTTGTACTGTGACATCACTGTGTGTATTATCCCTGTACTGTGACATCACTGTGTGTATTATCCCTGTACTGTGACATCACTGTGTGTATTATCCCTGTACTGTGACATCACTGTGTGTATTATCCTTGTACTGTGACATCACTGTGTGTATTATCCCTGTACTGTGACATCACTGTGTGTATTATCCTGTACTGTGACATCACTGTGTGTATTATCCTGTACTGTGACATCACTGTGTGTATTATCCTGCACTGTGACATCACTGTGTGTATTATCCCTGTACTGTGACATCACTGTGTGTATTATCCCTGTACTGTGACATCACTGTGTGTATTATCCTGTACTGTGACATCACTGTGTGTATTATCACTGTACTGTGACATCACTGTGTGTATTATCTCTGTACTGTGACATCACTGTGTGTATTATCTCTGTACTGTGACATCACTGTGTGTATTATCTCTGTACTGTGTCATCACTGTGTGTATTATCTCTGTACTGTGACATCACTGTGTGTATTATCCTGTACTGTGACATCACTGTGTGTATTATCCCTGTACTGTGACATCACTGTGTGTATTATCTCTGTACTGTGACATCACTGTGTGTATTATCCTGTACTGTGACATCACTGTGTGTATTATCTCTGTACTGTGACATCACTGTGTGTATTATCCCTGTACTGTGACATCACTGTGTGTATTATCTCTGTACTGTGACATCACTGTGTGTATTATCCCTGTACTGTGACATCACTGTGTGTATTATCCCTGTACTGTGACATCACTGTGTGTATTATCCTGTACTGTGACATCACTGTGTGTATTATCTCCTGTACTGTGACATCACTGTGTGTATTATCCCTGTACTGTGACATCACTGTGTGTATTATCCTGTACTGTGACATCACTGTGTGTATTATCCCTGTACTGTGACATCACTGTGTGTATTATCCCTGTACTGTGACATCACTGTGTGTATTATCCTGTACTGTGACATCACTGTGTGTATTATCCCTGTACTGTGACATCACTGTGTGTATTATCCTGTACTGTGACATCACTGTGTGTATTATCCTGTACTGTGACATCACTGTGTGTATTATCCTGTACTGTGACATCACTGTGTGTATTATCCCTGTACTGTGACATCACTGTGTGTATTATCCTGTACTGTGACATCACTGTGTGTATTATCCTGTACTGTGACATCACTGTGTGTATTATCTCTGTACTGTGACATCACTGTGTGTATTATCCTGTACTGTGACATCACTGTGTGTATTATCCCTGTACTGTGACATCACTGTTGTATTATCCTGTACTGTGACATCACTGTGTGTATTATCCCTGTACTGTGACATCACTGTGTGTATTATCTCTGTACTGTGACATCACTGTGTGTATTATCCCTGTACTGTGACATCACTGTGTGTATTATCCCTGTACTGTGACATCACTGTGTGTATTATCCCTGTACTGTGACATCACTGTGTGTATTATCCTGTACTGTGACATCACTGTGTGTATTATCCTGTACTGTGACATCACTGTGTGTATTATCCCTGTACTGTGACATCACTGTGTGTATTATCCTGTACTGTGACATCACTGTGTGTATTATCCCTGTACTGTGACATCACTGTGTGTATTATCCTGTACTGTGACATCACTGTGTGTATTATCCCTGTACTGTGACATCACTGTGTGTATTATCCTGCACGTGTGACATCACTGTGTGTATTATCCTGTACTGTGACATCACTGTGTGA